>NC_133617.1:154105999-154203499 GCF_048593235.1 Sminthopsis crassicaudata | reverse complement strand
AAAGAGTTTATATTCTATTGAGGAAACTGCTAACTTTCTTCTTTCTTTAAGTTCTACAGATAAGGCTAAGTTGATAACTTGCAAAGCTCTCCTATCCAAGTGATATTGGACTGTCTACCATTTTCAATAGCTCTCATCATCCCACCATATGAAGATAGCTAAGTGGCATAGTGGATAGAGCACTAGATTTTGAAGTTAGGAAAACCTGAATTTGAATCCTATCTCAAACACTTACTAGTACTATGACCCTGAGCAATTTTCAATCTCAATTTCCTCTTCTGTAAAATGAGGAAAATAATTGCACTTTCTTCTGAGGGTGGTTGTAAGGATCAAATGAAACAATGTTTGTGAAATTTAAAACATATAAATGTTACTATCTGAAGGTGATTTGTAAATCAGACTAGGCAGTCTTCCCAGTACGGGAAAAAAAGGACAAATTGGAAGTAAAACTCATTCACATGACATTGCAAGTAGATGAGCAGGGAGATTTGTAACAAAATTCTGATTAATTGGGGATCGAAGTGTAGTCAGGTATCTTGGTAATGAATGAAAAACATCTTAGGTTCTTCTCTAGTAAGTATAGTCAGATTGACCAAAAGATACAGGTGGTAGAGGAAAAAAATTAATATGGATTATAGAAGATAGTGTAAACTGGAAGTACAAGATAAACTGGAAGTACAAGATAAACTGGATATCGATATCAAAGTTAATATTAAGACCACAGAGCTAAAACTTGTTCAGGTATGTGATTTCAGTGGCAGTGGATGACTTCCTTCAAGGAATGGCGTTGATTATCAATATGCTAATGACTACCTAATCAAACCTTATGTAAACTATTCACTGGATTAGTCATTTGATCTTGCTGACCCTAAATTTCCTCATAGGTAAAATGAGGAATCTTCCTCACAGGGCTATTGTGAGAATCAAATGAAATAAAGTATGTTAAGGTGCTCTGCAAAATTTAATACGCCACATAAATATGAGATACCATAAGACAAATAAAATTTAACAAATAACAGATGATTTTTTTTTTTCTGAAGCAATTGGGGTTAAGTGACTTGCCCAGGGTCACACAGCTAGGAAGTGTTACGTGTCTGAGGCCAGATTTGAAGTCAGGTCCTCTTGACTTCAGGACTGGTACTCTATCCACTGGGCCACCTAGCTGTCCCTAAGAGATGAATTTGATAACCTTATTCAACTCAAAACCATGAATCCCCAGATAATTCTAACTTAGCTATTATTTTGAGCCAAACCAGTATCAATATAACTACATCTATAAAATATTGTTTCTGACAAAAACAAAAGCAAATTAAGCTGTAAGGCAAAACCTAATGGTCTAAAATATAAAAACTATCAACTGTTTTGAAAAGCAACAGAATTAGCATTATTTATGAAGCTACAGAGATTTCATGTGATTTCCTAGTGAGCTCTTAGAGATATACATTAACAATTTCAATCCATGTGGCTGAATTGCCTCATGTGTTGCCATGTATATATGAAGTTACTTTTTGGTAGTAGCATATTAGATCCCTTTATCTAGTATGCTTGAATTTATAGTGGGAGGATCTCATGTGGTTCCTGATGTTGTAACTTTTTTATTCACCAGATATAAAGTGTTATAAATTATGGTTACATCTGTGTTCATATTTTATTCAACCATTTGTGAGTAAGCCTCATGAAGGCAAGCATTGTTTCCCATTTAAACTTTGCATCTCATCTAAGATATGTTTTGAGGCATAGTAATTATTTAATAAATGTTTGTTGAAATTTACAAATTGTCAAGAGGAAGATAGAGAAAGAAACATCTGAGTAGTCATAACCTACAGCATGGGCTTCAAAATCTCATGGTTGCCCAAGATCATGTAAGTAGTAAATAGAAAGGCAGGATCCACCTCGGTCTTCTGACTCCAAATCTGGTACTTTTTCCACATCCTTATGATTAATGGCATACATTTGTGATGGCTAAAATGATAAGAGACATAAGATGTAGTGATTACCTTTCTATACAAAGCCACTGTCAGGATCCAGGTGCTATAAATTAGGGCTACTCACAGCAGAAATTATAATGAGGTTTCTGCAAAGTACAAGGAGTTTTATAAACAGGACTTGATCTTTTTACTCTTATCCACTTCAACTTTTAGATTAGGCAGCAAGGTCTCTCCAAATGAATGATTATAGGATAACCCAATACCATCATTAAAGAAAGGAAAGGAAGAAGGTCCACACAAAGACTTAACTATACAAAAAAGGTTTATTAAAAGATACTTATTTGTAGGTCACAGAATCTGGGTGTCAGGGAGGGATGACACTGTCTCTTCTAAATCTACATCTAGGTAGAGGTGATATAATAGTGTGAAAACTTCTACAAAGATGGCTTCCCAGGTTTCGCTTTCATATAGGAAAAAGTGACATATTAGAAATCCTCACTGCTGTAGTTCTAGAGCTCAAGAATTGTCACTGGTGAAGAGTAAGGTATTTATGTGCCAATTTTTTGCTTTTTATTTATGCAATGGGATCTATGATCACAAAATGGTTAAGGGATAAAAATAAAAACAAGGGACTAGAATTATTTACAGTTTTCCTCAGGATTAGATAACCAAAAGGATGTGATAGTTCTTATCTGATTCCAGGTGTGGGGTCATTTGGATCCAAAAAAAAAACTTATTCATGAAGTTATAATTGGCATCTTAACTAATCTTAGAGATGTGAAGGTTGGCCTTGGTCTTTCTGGGAAAGTTTGTCTCTAAGATTCCCAATAGTTTTTGGATCATGCTCCAGAGCACTTTTTCCACTGGGGACCCCTCTTCACCTGAGAAACTTTTATTTGACCCCAGGGATATAGGTATTTAAAATAGGCATAGAGATCAAACATTTACTTATAATAAATCAAAATTTCACAATCCCCACAATCAATTATGTGACCCCACATGGAATCACAACTTACAAAGGAAAATGCTATATGCCTCCAGAGAAAGAATTGATAAATATATAGTATGATTTTACATATATGTTGTGTGTATATTTATATATATACATATACATATCTACACCTATTCTGGGCCTACCCAAGCCAATATGATCATAAGGATTTTAAACATAGAACTTTGGTCTAATTCTCATGTTTTAAACAACTGATCAATAAATAATATCACAGTGGCCTCAAAAAGTTAATATTTAATTTAGTGCCAGGATGAGGCTTGATTAAGCCTTTGGGGAAAAATAAAGTTCTTAATAGTCAAAATACACACACACACACACACACACACACACACACACACACACAAGCATACATTTACTGAACATAGATCTATCTCAGTGTAAAATTGTTAGTGAAATGCATTTTTAGTTATAATATTTTACTATATACTTGAGGAAATGTCCAGTGGACCATCAAAGACAATGGAATTCTCCAGGAAAATTCCACCAATAAACAAATCTTCTCCTTATCCAATCTGTGCTACTGGGGAATTCCCACTTATTACTGAATTTCTCTTCTTCTTTATAAAATGAAACTGGACAATTGTATTCTGCAGATGCATTGTTACAAAGTCAGGGTGAATAATCTTAATTTTCTCTCTATTTCTATATTTTAATATAATTTTAATGTTTATTCATAATTTGATTGTAATTTTGTATTCCATTTTTTTTATTTTTAATTCATATGAACTTAAATACAAATAGACTAAAATAAAGAATATTCCCATGTAGAAAGCACAACAGAAGATTCAATATAAAAATCACAAATTTCCATTTCAAACTGTTTACTAAAAAAAAAAATATATATATATATATATATATATATATATATATATATACTACACATTGTTTTCAAAACTACCCTGCTTTTCTGTACTTCCAATTTTTTTTTGTTCTTTGCTGTGTATAGTTTATTTTTTTTTCTCCCTCCCTTTCTAACCTGCCTTAGAGAAGGCTACAATTAAACATATCCACATATATGTATATATGTGTGTTTATATACATATTGATATAAACACAAATACACACACACACACATATAAAACAATACTAGTATACATACTTCAATTTATCAATTCTTTCTCTAGGGATGGATAGTATTTTTCTTTATAGGTCCTTTGTAGTCAATCTGAGCTTTTATGATATCCAAGATACATTCAAAATTTTCTTAGAACAAAATTTTTGTTCCTATATATATAACATTTATTTGGTATTGTTCATTTCACTTTTTGTTATTTCATATTCAATATTATTTTTAAAGGGCCTAAGAATGAGAATAGTGCTTATTACTCTGATACATGTTCTGGTGATATGACAAAATTTTTTTTTAGGGATTCACATATTTCAATTCTGTATCAAATGAGAAACTATCAAAGTCCCAAAAGAAATGAAATTAATGTTGTTTAAAAAAAAAAGCCAACATCTCAACTGGCAATAGCTTATTTATAAATAATAAACCAACTAGGAACTTCTATGTCTTTATGAAAAGTATAATGTAATACACAAACCACTAAATCTTCAAATATCATCTTCTTTTGGAGCAGTGATTCATTTCAAGAAAAAGAATCTCTAAGGCACTGAGGTGATGAGATTGGGTGTCAAGTACAGTTAGCTGGCATCTTCTATATTTAGCAGGGTAAGGATATTTTTTACCTAATCTCTTAGTAATGTTTCTACAAATGGTAACACTGTTAACAGCAATAAAACAATTCTGAATGTGAGAAATTCTAGGCATAGTAGAAACACATAAGCAGGATAGAGAATAGGGTTTTAGGCTCAGTGTGCTATTCAACTAGATATAAGACTATAAAATAAGACCCTGATCAAATAATTTACTCTTCCTTATCTATAAAATAATCTATATTTACTTCCAATAGTTAAAATACACACACACACACACAAACACACACACACACACACACACACACACACACACACACACACATTGAACTAAGCATATGTTTTATTTGATTTGATTTTTGAAACTCAGTGTCCTTATCACACTCAGGTTAGAAATACGACCACTCACAGGTCAAGCTCACTGCACAGATGCTTTAGCTTGCTGTTTCCTTCCTGTTCTACTTCATCTCTTCTTAGGCAACCTGGTTAACCTCCTCCCATCCCTCACCATATAGATACTGAACTTCATGTGGACACTAACTAGCTTGGATTACCGAATTACCATAATGAAAATCACTTAGGAAACTCTGGAAGATGGGAAGGACTTGCAAACTGAATTTTAATGAGAATTTGAACAAATTCATTTGCAGAGTAAACCCAGGTCCAGGATATTTGCAAATGTCCCAGTGGTTTATTGGCATAAAGCAAGAGGTAGACAATGAGAGAAACAGTAGGGAGGACTGAGCTTTATACAGCCAAGGCAGGGATGGGTAGGCTCCTTCAGAATCCCATTTGCCTTTTCATTTCCCCCAAAAAGACACAACAATTTCTCATTTTTTCTGTTGCAAAAATGAAGCTCATATTAGTGCTTATTATGTATATACCAATATAAAAATATGACAACACATCTTCTCAATAAGGTCACATTCTAATGAGAGAAACAATACATGTGAAAGATTTCAGGAATGTCAGATGGAAAAATCTCATGGTCCAAGTGTACTGGCAAAGCAGATGGTAATGTCTCTTTTGGCAGTTGGTGGGGATGAGTTGCCCCTTCTCCACAGAAGTTGCTTCCTCAAATGATGCCTTTGAGGGATGAGCTTGGCTTGAAGAGTAATAATTAGAGTGTGCTACCACTCACTTGGTCAGCAGTTGTTGCTGGTGATGACGAAGAGGAAGGAATAAACATTTATTAAACACTTACCATGTACCAAGTACTAGACTAAGCACTTGAAAAAAATTTTTTTTTTATTTCAAGATAGGCTCCCTCTCCACAATGATTTCTTCCCTCATTAATGGAAGTATGAACTAAGCTGGATGAAAGTCTGGTAGTTTGGGGAACACTATTCCCAAGGCTCTTTAGTTCAGGGTCCTAGGCTGTCACCATCAGAGATTTAGAGGAAATGGAGGTCCAAATGATGCTTAATCACAGATTTAACTAGAATTCTTCTCAGATAAGGAATAGCTGAGTGGATATCAAAAAGTCTTCAGAAGCATGCATAGGGTAGAGCTCTCAACTGGAGAGATAAACTTGGAGAAATTCCTAATGGGGCAAAAACTTCTCATAAAGTTTTTTCCTCCCTTCATTGGGCATCTAATTAAACTCCCAAGTCAGCCATTAACTTTAAAGATTATAACCACCCTGACCTGAGCATTACGAGGTTGTAATTATAGCCATGCCCACTTTCTCATACATGGCTATTGTCAGCCATAATTAAAGTAGACATGCTAGTATCACTTCTGATTATAGACTTCTTGAAAATGAAAAAAAAAAAAAAAAAAAAAACCCTTTAAAAAATGTGCTTTCTGGTACTCTAATGCATGCTTTCAGAAGGGTCCTTGGCTATGGACTTTAATACTGCTATAACTTGAAACTCCTAAACTCAAGCAATCCATTAGCCATAGGCTCCCCCGTTGCTGGGATTAAAGACTTATGCCACCAGTCCAGTTAATAGGTATTAAAGTTTCCATTTGATTCTTTGGAAGAAAAGCATGAACAAGGAAAGTATAATTTATAATTACATTTTATATTAAAATATATATATATTAAAAATTAAGCATATTGTGGCAAGTATATAATGACCTCTTGCTGAGCTATAAAACCCTTTGTAAGGTTAAAAAATTATGCAAATGAGATGTTAAGGAGTTTTACTACAGCCCTACAACAAGATGTAAAAAAGTGTAATTATGTATTAGGAATATATCTAGACTCCATAAGAAGGTGTGGAGATCCTTGATCAACTGAAGAGTATCATAGAGCCTTATTTATTGGATGAGGGCATCCGATATCATGTAGGAAACATAGTGATTAGCCAAATCAATTACAAAATGCAGGCACACACATACATCACCACTACCACCAATGCTGCCTCCACCATTACCAGCAGCAGCAATAGCAACCTATAGAAAAGAAAGAAAACCATAAAGCAGTTCAAAAATGGAAAATAATTCAGCCTAGGAATTACCTGTGGAAAACATACCTGCTGTGAGGATGGGAGGGCAAGGCTTGGGGATTTCGATTTCCTTGCACCTAATCAGCTCAATAATCAATTTAGTGGAGAGAGAGAGAATAAGCCTAAGGGAGAATTTAGTGAGAATTCACCGGAAAGAAAGGACTTCTGGGCTATATTACCAAAGTAATCATACCCTGGATTTATATTTGTTTCATGGGCACCTCATTACCATAATATTTTAAATCTGTGCCAATTTTCCCCATGGATGTCATATGTGTTAGTGGAAGTGTTCTGGAATACGGGAGAGAAAGTAATGTTTCAGCTACAATTCTCTCTGTGCTACCTCAGCTAAGCTCTCAGGATTTGTTCCTCTCTTCAGCTCAATTCTCAAATGCTTAGGCTAGTTCTCTTGGGTAAATAAATGGCTTTCCTTTCTTCTATCAGAAGTCCCTCTTCTACTTAAAGATGTTTCCTTCTTAGAATAACTACCTCTCTTTGTATGTGTAATGTTTATACTTCCACTTCAATAGAAAGCATAGTAGGGGATGAAGAGAAGTTTCTAATTCTCACTTTTAGGATCTATGTTCTCTCTCTCTCTCTCTCTCTCTCTCTCTCTCTCTCTCTCTCTCTCTCTCTCTCTTTCTCTTTCTCTCTCTGTGTCTATCTCTGTCTCTCTCTGTCTCTCTGTCTCTCTCTCTCTCTCTTTCTCTTTCTCTCTCTGTGTCTCTCTCTGTCTCTCTTTCTCTGTCTCTCTGTCTCTGTCTCTGTCTCTCTCTGTCTCTCTCTCTCTATCTCTCTGTCTCTCTCTCTCTCTCTGTCTCTCTCTCTCTCTCTCTCTCTGTCTCTCTCTCTTTCTCTTACACACACACACACACACACACACACACACACACACACACACATTATTGGATGGGGAAGAGGGAGGAAAGGAGAAGAAGAGGAAGAGAGAGGGAGGGGGCAGGGATGGGGAAGAAGAAATTCCTTTTCAGAAGTAATGCCTTTGATTTTAATGACCTAGAAAAAATAACAACAAAATTCATATGGAAGAATAAAAGGTCAAGAATTGCAAGGGAACTAATGAAAAAAAAAAAGTCAGATGAAGGTGGTCTAGATGTACCTGATCTAAAGCTATATTATATAGCAGCAGTCACCAAAACAATTTGGTATTAGAAGTAATGCCTTTGGAAATATTTACAGTATATGTCATTTCCATTTCCTTCATTTCCTTAGGGTGTTTAATTAGGGTAAGGAACCAACATTCTAACTTGAATGATCTACCTCAATTTTTACATATGATTTTATTAACAATATGATTATGTATGTATTGTTATACAAAAACATATAATCCATGGTAGGCAAATCAATGTGGTTATTTATGTTCTATTATCCCAGTCAGCATCATGTATTATTTAATGCTGTTATCAAGCATCCTATCCTGATTCACCACAACAAATCCTCCAGGATTTCTAGAGGACACACCTTCTCTAACCATATCAGACATATTTGTGACACATAGAGAATGAGCCAAGAGAATGTTTTATTCCAAGTTGGAACTTGCCTAAGATCTTGTTAAATGGCATTTGTTATATGAACAGGTTTTATACTGACTTGAGATGTACATCTCTAATTTTTACTGGTGCAAAAGCAGGAATAAATTTAATGATAAAATTTATGTGAGTTATACACTGACTTTTAAAAAAAATCATTTAGTCTTAATTGCAGCTACTCAATATTTGCTGAATTGAAGGGACTAATGAGATACTAATTAGCATAATGGTTGATAGTAGCTTGCTTCGAGGGTTCTGTTTTTGTCTAATATTATCAAAACTTGGATGAAAACAAGAAGCATGCTGAATCCATACCCTCTTTGATATCTCTGCAGCATTTGAACCAGTGTACCTCTTTTCCCTGCTTTCTCTTCTGTAGGTTTTTAGGACAACTTCTTGGTTCTTTTCCTACCTGACTTCTTGTTAGCCTCTGTTGGATGTCAAACACAACACAGCCCCCATCTATAAGTATGCCACAAAGCTTTATTCTAGATTATTTTTTTCTTCTCTCATTACATCAGGATTTTCAAAGACAGTTTTAAGAGGTAGATGGAAAAGTTCTTTTCTAGTCTCACAGACTTACACATTACCCAATTTTGCCCTTGAGCTTAGTATGTTGCTTGTTGTGGTCTGACCTGGGCAAAATATAGCATGAAGACCCACTTCTTCATTATTTCTGGAATCTATATCGCTCTTATAGCAGCCCAAAACCATATTAAGCTTTCTCATATTCACATTGTATTATCACTGATATTTAATCCACCAAAACTTCCACAAGACAGATATTTCAACATATAGCAAATAGGTCTTTATGAAAATTAATATAGTTTGTTTTTAAGATATACACATGTGTACATAAAATATATAATTTAATAAAATAACAAAACTCTTATTTATGTCCCCTTCTGTCCTTTTTCCTTCTTCAAACTATTTCCTAAAGATGCTTTCACAATCTTATACTTGCAAATTTGATTTTTTTTAATTTAAATTTTTTTTAATTAAATATAATACTTTATATTTATTCCTAGTAAATTTTAATTCATTATATTTGGCCCAGATTCTAGTCTTTTAAGATCTTTTTGGATTCTGATTCTACTATTTATTTTTACCAATGATTCCTCCCAGTTTTATGACATATATAAATTTAATAAGCATGTCATTTGTGTTTAATCCAAGATGATTTTAAAAAAAAATTTAAACAGTATACAGCTAAGCTCAGATCCCTAGAGTACTTACTTCTAAATTAACAATAAACCTTTGATGATAATCTATTTAAACATTTTATTAAGAATTTATTTGGCAGCTAGGTAGTGCACTGGATAGAGCATCAGCCCTGAAGTCAAAAGGACATGATTTCAAATTTGGTCTCAGACATTTAAAACTTCCTAGCTGTGTGACCCCGAGCAAGTCACTTAACCCCAATTGCCTCATGGGAAAAAAAGATATTAATTTTAAAATGAAAAAAAAATAATTCATAGAATTATACTATTGTCTATCCTATATCTTTCTGTCTTTTCTACAAGAATAGCATGGGTTAACTCATGCTATTGAGTCAACAGTATGTGTTGTGGAAGCTAAGAATGCTAACAAAATCTTAGGTGGCATTAAGAGAGACATTGGCTTTTAGTCTAAGGAGGTAATCCTTTGCCCTGGTAAGACCACATTGGGAGGATGTGATTAATTCTTTTTTTTTTTTTTAATTCATTTTTCCAAATTATCCCTTCCCTCCCTCCACTCCCTCCCCCCCCCCATGGCAGGTAATCCCATACATTTTACATGTGTTACAATATAACCTAGATACAATATATGTGTGTAAATACCATTTTCTTGTTGCACATTAATTATTAGCTTCCAAAGGTATAAGTAACCTGGGTAGATAGACAGTAGTGCTAACAATTTACATTCGCTTCCCAGTGTTCCTTCTCTGGGTATAGTTATTTCTGTCCATCATTGATCAACTGGAAGTGAGTTGGATCTTCTTTATGTTGAAGATTTCCACTTCCATCAGAATAGGATGTGATTAATTCTGAGCACATTTTAAAAACATTGATAAACTGGAGAATATTCAAAAGAGAAAAATTGATACAGTAAAAGCCTTTAAGTTCATTACATGTGATAATTAGTTGAAAGACTTGGAAAGATTTAGTTTAGAGAAGGAAAGCCTAAAAGTGTAATTTCTTCAAGAATTTGAAAGATTGTTAAAGGATTTTTTTTAAAAAATATTTTTCAGTGGTAAGGAATAGAAAGGAAAGAAAATGGATTTTTTTTTCATTTAAAAAATAAATTTTAATTTAAAAAAGAAAGAGGAATTCCAATTTCTTTTCTTTTGGGGTTGGGTTTTTTTTGTTGTTGTTGTTTGTTTGTTTGTTTGGTTTTGGTCACAATGAGCAGAACTAGAAATTATAGCTGGAATTTTCAGACAGGCAAATTTAGGCATCACTTAAAAAGAAACTTCCTTATAATTACATCCATTCAAAAAATTTGTGAAGCAGTAGATAGAACTTTGAAATTTGAAATTTGGAATGATTCAAGTTCATATCTGACCTCAGATATTTATTAGCTATGTAACCTCAGAAAGGCATTTCACTTGTTTGCCTCAGTTTCTTCTTCTGTAAAATGGAAGTAATAATAACCCTCCCAGATGATTAAGTAAGACAAAAATTGCAAAGCACTTATTAAGATGTCTGACATAAGTAAGCCCTATATAAATGCTGGTTCTCATTTTTCTAAATTATAAAAGTGGAAAAGATTGACTTGAAAGATACTAAGTTTTCTCCTCATAGGTCATGCTTAGACAAAAGCTAAGTAACCATTTGTTGAATAACATGTAGGAAGCAATTGTTTACAATATAGATCAGACTAGGTGTTCACTGAAATTCCTTCCAACTCTATTATATCTACAATGATAATTTTAGCAGCATATTAGATGATTAGTAGTCAAATTCTTCAGCAATCAGCAGAACATTATATACAAACATTTTGTGTTTGTTTTTGTCTAAATCTATGAATTCATGAATATAGGGAATTCCCAGTATGCAAAAATGCCTTCATAAATACAAATCATGTACATTTTTCATATTTGAGAATTTTCCAGGGCACCAAGAGTTAGTTTAAGTTACTTGTCCATAGTCACATAACAATTATGTGTCAGAGACAAGATTGAGATTCAAGTTTTCTTGACTTCAAGGTCTCTATCCTCCTTGAGGACATTAAGGACTAGACTACCACATTTTTGCCTCTAACCTTACTATTTCAAAATAGAACAGTAAAGCACTGAATGGCTTTATGATCAATTAGAATGTAAGCACTTTGAAGACAGGAAATTTATTTCTTTCTTTTTACCCCCAAGGCTTAGCACAAATCTTAGAACCTAATGAGATGAATAAATGGTGGCTGATTTGATATGCTAACTCAGCCAAAGTATAGTTAATTAAGATGCATGAACTGAAGTATGTTCCCAGGAGTTCAAAAAAAAAAAAACATCTCAGATTTCTATGTTCCCATGGTCTGTATGTTTTCTGTGCCTAAAAGAATCCCTGGTTTACATACCACTCATGTCCCCTTCCAAGTCTGTCTATTTTTGTTGGACATGGTATTATTAGTTCCACAAGATGAAAGCATTATCATGGATCCAGTGTAACATGAGGCATCTTAGGTTTTCCTTTAGACACCTTCTTTTAAATATTTCAAAAAAGCAGGCTATTGTTTACAGTTTTGAAAAAGAAAATGAACTTGGGCATATCTTAAACGTTTTAGAAGTCCAATTATACTTCATTTCCATAAATACAACCTACTTGAGAGAAAAAATGGAGCTACAAGAAAATTAAATTATAGGCTGAGGTTACAAGCAAAATCTTTTTTGATCACCATTAACAATGGGAAGTCAACTATACAATGAAGTACCACTTCTTTTCTCTGAAGAAGTGCTGTTAAACTGGAAGCTCACAAGCCAAAAGTGGCCCATCTGAGTACTATCTGTGTCAAATCAAAATGCAACTGAGAAATGTTTTAACAAAATAAATGCCACAGAGAATGTTAATTTGTATTTTTCTAAGTCAATATGTGATCCTTTTCTTTTTTGAGTTTGACACCACTGGTCTAATGGAAAACATTTTAATGCAGAAGAAAGATTTTAAATGTTCATTATATTTTACACTCGAAACCAGTAACTACTACTCACCCTTTAAGTAATGCAGTAATACGAGAAACACTTGCTTATCTGGTAGCTAAGGATGTCTGCAGCAAACAAGTATTTCCTATCTATAAGTCTATTATTCATAGTATTACCTTTGGTGTTGCTGTCACATTTATTAAGCCCCCATAGTGGACTCAATGGCACCTGATAATTTTGTACATAACTTTTGTATGTAATTTTGTACTTAACTTCTCTTGTCTTCATTTTCGCCATCAGCAAAACAAGAGAGTGATACTCATGATGTCTTCTAGCTTCAATTTTTTTTTTCATATATGACCTCACTTTCTCTTCTCCCCAACCCACCTTGTGCCCTCCATTAAAAGAGTGAATTTGTCATTATCAAAGATTGGGTTGTTTGAAATACAGAAAGATTTGAGGTCTTCCTTCTGGAAAAACAAAATTGTAGAATTATCATCAAGGGGATATAAATAATAAAATAATACAATGCAAAGAAATTTAATCCATCTTTTATATTAAAAAAATGTTTTAAGAGGTTAATTTTTCTCCCAAAGGAAGGTTGCCTGGTGTAGTTTAGGCATTGGATTTTTTTCTAAGTCAAAAAACCAGAATTCAAATACCTAAGCTGACATTTACTGTGTGACCTTCCTTTGAAAGGAAGGGAGGGAGGGAGGGAGGGAGGGAGGAAGGAAGGAAGGAAGGAAGGAAGGAAGGAAGGAAGGAAGGAAGGAAGGAAGGAAGGAAGGAAGGAAGGAAGGAAGGAAGGAAGGAAGGAAGGAAGGAAGGAAGGAAGGAAGGAAGGAAGGAAGGAAGGGAGGGAGGAAGGGAGGAAGGGAGGAAGGGAGGAAGGGAGGAAGGGAGGAAGGGAGGAAGGGAGGAAGGGAGGGAGGGAGGGAGGGAGGGAGGGAGGGAGGGAGGGAGGGAGGAAGGGAGGAAGGGAGGAAGGGAGGAAGGGAGGAAGGGAGGAAGGGAGGAAGGGAGGAAGGGAGGAAGGGAGGAAGGGAGGAAAGGAGGGAGGGAGGGAGGAAGGAAGGGAGGAAGGAAGGAAGGAAGGAAGTTTATTATTAAAGAACCTTCCAAAAACAATATTTTCCATGTTTCTCACCAAGGTCTTCCATGGAGTTCAGCAGTCACTTTCTCCCCTAACTGCTCCATCCAATCCCTCCATTTCAGAGTTTGCTTTCCATTTTGGCAATTTCCAAGCTGTACGTGCAGATTGGGGAAAAAAAAAAAAAAAAAAAAAAAAAAAAAAAAAAAAAAAAAAAACTCTACTTCCAGTGGAATTGCCTGCTGACCAAAGGGAAAATAACTGGCTGGCCACATTTAGGGGTTTTCCCAAAGAGAACGGGTGGCTTTTCCTGAAGACAGGAGAGGGTAAAAGAAAAAATAAAAGAGGAGTTTCCCAATCGATCGCCTGGCTACTTTAAGATTCGAGTAGCATCTGGACGATCCCTGCTTAGGAGGAGGCGTCTTGCAAGGGTGGAGACCTGGAGATTTCACTTCCGACAAAAGCAGAGCTGGCAGGGAGGATGAGGTAGCAGAACTACTTAGAGTGAGAGATTGAATGTCCCTGAGCGGGAGGAGCAGGGAGGGGAAGGAATGAAAGACTGAGCTGAGCCATAGGCTGCTGCACGTCTTCGCTCACTCGTGGATCCTGGATTAGGGAGGTTTTTAAGCTGCTGACGTAGAGTGGCAAGCTTGGGAAGGGAAGTGCAACCCCAGCCAGACCCAGGCAGTGTTCGGTAAGAGTTCTGCAATATCTTCCAAGGGTAGGCATGTAGGAGGGTAGAAAGAAAACGCACACATAGAGATCGAAACAACGTTGGTAGGAGTTTACTCTCGTTTTCTGGGGACACTTTCGGAACTGCGGGCGGTTCGAAGCACTGCAGACTGTTTGCAGGCGGGGAGAAGGAACTTTGTTTTCCCGAAGTGGTAAAGGGGAGGGAGCCAGTCCCTCTATTGGTGCCCTCCGAAGGAGAGGGAGAAATACCAATGCCTGGCCTCCCGCAGGAGGAGGTGGAAGTGAACGAAGCCGGAGAGTAGTAGCCGCTGCCAACCCGGAACCGTCTCTCCAGAAACAACAGCCCGTCGCTGGAAGAACTGGGGCCGCTACCTCCCTCTCCAGTGCTGAGACTGAGTGGTCTAGGCTAGGAGGATGAACGGAGACAGCCTAGCCATTTCTAGCTCATTACCCACCATCCCTTATCAAAAGCTCGCCGACCTGCGCTTCCTGAGCCGGGGGGCATCAGGCACGGTATCCTCTGCACGCCACTCTGACTGGCGCGTTCAGGTGGCAGTGAAGCACCTGCATTTCCAGACCCCGCCGCAGGAAAGGTAATGATTCCCACCGTCTCGGTCCTTCCTCTGAGTCCACTGTACTCGCGTCTCCACCACGGAAACATGCACAATCCTACTCCGTGCCTTCTCTACCCTCTCCCGTGGATCGGAGAGGTGGCCGGGTTTCACGCGAGCACGCACATAATCACCTACCCAGGTGATTGCTTCCCTCCATACCTGGACTGCCTTGTGATTTGGAGCAGAAGTAGAAAGGAGAGGGATGTGGGTGAAATTTAATCTTCTATCTTGTGCCCCCGTGTCCAGAGTAAAATCAGATTTCTTCCTATCTCCTAAATCCCAAATCCAACATCATTGTCCCGCCATTCCAAAATGTACCTCCCTTTGCTTGGGATTTCTTGTTGGCCTTTATAAATATATCTTTTTGTTTTTAAAAATTGGAAAGGCTCGGTAGGGTTTCTGAAGAACTATTTCTCCCATTGGAATTGAGGTCACTGTTTGTAGGAGAAATTGGCTGTTAATTGTATTGTGTGGTCACTGTTGGAGGACTCTGCCTGTTATGGACTCTGGCGGATTTAAAGGAAATGACTAGAGTTTGAGGAAACTCAACTTTCGATTTCAGTTCAAGGGCTATTGACCCAAACATTCAATTCTGTTTGTGCCAGCTATAGACTTTGACACTAGTCTGTATGTATCTTGTTCTTTGACTTGTAGTTTAACCGTATCCTGCAGTCATTTTGCAATGGTCTCACACTCTTGGCGGCAGAATTTTCTCTTCCCACAGAATCATAGAAGACTAGAGTTATAAGAAAGTTAAGAGGATATCCAAACAAACCATTCACTTAATTTTACAGGAGTGAAAAGGAGACCCAGGGAAGTTAAGTGATTTGGAAAAGTCAGGATTTTGGTTTTGGTTTTTTGCTTGTTTGTTTGTTTTTAGGCTGAGGGACCTTTCTACTACAAATATTTATAGATTTGTAATATTAAACTACAACATAGTGAAAGATATCTTCTCTTTAAATAACATTTAAATTATTGCTCAGCATCTACCAAGCCCTATCTTTTAGGATCTCTTCTGTTTGCTGCACTCTTCACCCCCTAATCTTACCTTATCTTCAACTATTAACATCTAAAAATGAGAAGTAGCCAATAATTGAGACTTGGGTGTAGACCACTAGGCAATTTACAGGATTAGATGTTTGAACATATCTGGAGATTGCTTCCTCTCCCTAGTACACTACTTGATTATGTGTAGGATTTGAGGTTCGTTCACTCTAGCCCTCTTTATTTTCCAGGAGCTGATATTAGGACTTTTAAGCTGATATTAGGAGACTGAGTAGTTGTTGATAAGGATAGATATGTTTTGGGCTTTTCTATGTAAATATTGATGGACTTATTAGATTTTTGATAGGTAAATCTAATTCTGCCTGAATTAGAAGTAATAGGAATTTGAATGTTAATAGCTATGAGGTGATTTATACTCATCAATTCAGAGTGTGGGGTAATGGATAAAGTGGTTTGAATCCTATCTTAGACATAACCTACCTATGTGATTCCCAAGGGAGTCAGAGTTGCAGTTTCTTCATCTGTAAAGTGGAGATAATATTTGTACTCTTTGCTTCACTAAATTGTAAGGTGAGAGTGCTTTGCACCTAACATGCTACGTAACTGTGAATTGTGGCTCAAAGAAGAAGTCTGTGAAGGAGGGTATGAAAGTAGTGTTATCCTATGTAGTAAATTAAGTCTCTAAGTGACGTTGGCCCAGCAAATATGGGATGACACAGAGCATTCCAATGGAGTCCTTATAATTCAAAGTTTGGTACTTGATCCTTTACAACACTTCATCACCCCTCACCTTCTAAAAGAATTTATAAAAACCAGGAAATCAAACTTCCCTCAAGCCCACTCCAACTTTTCACCACGGATTCTCTTCTCCCACTTGTTACCTCTTCTCCCACTTGTTACATTGTTTTCATTCTGGTCTTTAAGAAAGCAATATTTACTTAAGCTAAACACAGGGCTGAGCAGGCCATTGACTCCTGGTTTCTTTTCTCACCTAATAAAATGAGGATAATAATATTTTTGCTTCTTGGCCAATGATCATTTTTTGGAACCCAAAGTAGAAAGAATAGTGATTGTGGAATCAGAGGACCTAGCTTCAGTCTTACCTTAGACATGAAATGTGTGACAGAGCAAGTCACTTAGCTTCAATGGTACTCCGTTCCTTCATCTGTAAAATGAAAGGGCTGAATTTAAATGGCCTCTGACATCCCTTTCACTTCTAGATACTTCATTCTTTGCAAAACCTCACATTTATTTTCTTGACAGTCCTAAAACCAATTCTGGAAGTCTGAGATATCTAGGAACAGTGGCTATGAAAACTTATCTATGATTTTGTCTTTTGTGATCATGGAGTCAAGAGAGTTCTGGGGGGGAGGGGAGGTATTATTTCAGAGACATGATATTGTGCAACTTCTACCTTATATCCAATTAACATTGGATAGGATCTATGCATAGATGATCTTCCTCTAGAAAAGACAAAAGGGGAAAGAAAAATAGAAAGGGCAGAAAATCAGAATAGATTCTTGGTGCCCTATGGACAAAACAACTGATTTTTCATTTTCCAAGTGCATGTTTTAACAATATGTAAGTAAAATCTGATGGGCTTATTATTTATTACAGTCTGAACTGCTGAAGTTAATTAAAATCACTAAAAAAAAATTTACCCCTGTTAGTCTTCTAAATCTTGACAAAGAACATTGCTCCCATATGCTATCTTTCCCCACCCATTTACTTGCCAAGCAAGAATTCTCATCTCACTTTTGGTAAAAGAAAAAGATCAGAGTAGAAGAGAGACGATTCCATTCAGTTCAGAAAACATTAGTTGAGATCCTCTTTGCTGGTTACTCTACTAGGTATTGCTTGAAACCCAACTGAAATTTTAGCCTCAAGACAATAGTCTAACATTATGACTCCTTGCCCAGAAGTCAACAGTTCTCCCTTCTCTCTTGTTTTTGGGCAGTGAAATTACCTCATAAATGTTGTCTTACCTACCTCTACTTCTTGAATCAGCTCAAATCATGGCAAGTCTGAGTGTCTAACCTGGAAACTCTCTAACTATCCTTAGTCCAGGAAATTCCTGGGAGCTGAAGTGGCTTGAGTTAACTCATCTTCACTCTAAACCAACTCCTCCTTCTGATTTTCCTGTGTTTTTCAATTGACAGTGCCATTCTCCTAGCCACTTAGATTTAAAATTTTGATGTCATCTATAACTCCTTATGAACACTTGCTATTCCCAGTCTCTAATTTATTTATCCTGTGTGATTCTTAAGTGTTAATTCAATCTTCCTCTTCTTTCCTTTGCTACATCCCCAGTTCAGTGCATATTCCCTAAATTATTTCTTCCAGTCTCTCTCTAAGGTCCTAATTTTAACTTGCATCATTTTCTGTATTAATATTCCAAAAGCAGACCTCTAATTATGTTGTTCCCTTCTCAGAAACTCTTGTCATTTACCAAATTGTTTACCAAATAAAATTAATATTTTTTAATCTTGATATCCAAAGCTCTCCAGTATTAGGCCTTTGACTCTTCATCTATTTTTCTCCTGATATATATCTAACAGGACTACTTGTCAAAAAAGCCCAACAATTTCCTTTTATTATTTTTTTCTTCTTTCAAGAGGAAACATACATAGTAGTTAGTTGAACTAAGAGGCAATAAGAGCAGTTACCCCTAGCAGCTACTTGAATGTCTGAACCCCTGAGCAAGGTTAAATCTTTCAATCCTCTAAATGACTCTTTTGCACCCAAGAAGAGGCCTGTTTGAAATGTTAGAGGGAGTTTAGCAATGAAGTCACAACTCTAGATCCTATAAACCTTTTCCTATCTTGTGTTTCCTATGTGTCCTCTCCCAGTACTATCTCCTATCTACCAGATCCTGCTAGTTTTTCTAGGACAAACACATAGAGTATGCAACCTGGAATTATTGGACTTTCCATCTCTGATACTTCTTGTATGACCTTGGACAAATGATTGGATCTCTCTGGGACTCAGTTGCCTCATTTGTCAGACAAAAGGGGTGGATTGCATGGCCTCTAATAGCCCTTTTTGGAATAGGAATAAAGAGACTTTGAATTCAAATTCCAGTGTACCATAAACTGTGTGACCTTAAGCAAATCACTCCCTAGGCCTTAGTTTCCTTATTTGTAAAATGAGAGGTTTAGATTTGATGATCTCCAAGATTGCTTCTAGCTATAACAATATATAAATCTGTAGAACTTTAAACTTTGTACTGTAAGGTTTTCCCCCTTTTTCTTTCTTTACTAGATTATAAACTCCTTAACAGAACATTATACCATTTTTGAAAAATTACTCACAGTACCAAATAGCATAGTGCCTTTCATATAGTACCAGTCAGTAAATCCTTATTAGAGAATTTTGTTCATTCCAGAATAGGAAAATCTTTGTTCAACTTAAATAGACACAAAAAGGCAAGTTTGTCAAATTGTTGTCTTGCCTGCCTGTTTCTTGAATCAGCTCTGATCAGGGCAAGGCTGAGTGTCTGATCTGGAATATTTCTGTTGTCTTTTTTTTGTGTCAATGTTCTTTACCCAAGATCCCAATAAAATGTGGTCTGGCAGGGCTTTAAAACCTTAGATAGCTTATCTCTTCTGATTTTATAAATGTTCAAAATTATAATAAAATCTGAGGATTTGGGATCAGGAGAGTTCAAGATACAGAAAGCCAAAGTAATGGAACCTGGGATGTTTTTGATATGTAGGGAACTCTAAGATGAGGAAATTTCCTCTACCAGTGAAGGCAGGTTGATAACTTCTTTGCAATTTATAGTCTTAAAAAGTTGCTGATAATGACCTGTTCAGGGTCACACATTCAAGTAGATCTAGAGATTGGACAGGAAGTCTGGTCTTCTGGGCATTAAGTTCTTCAGCCTGGTGATTTCATATTACAGGCAATTAACAATATTTTTTCAGTTATTTATTCATTTTACAGTATTTACAAGTTATAGTTCATTCACTAAACTGATTCTAATTTAGATGTTTTCCAAACACATTTTCTTAACACATCTTTCTTCTTGTCCAAACTAAAGCTTTATATTCATAGTAGTCCTTTACATTGATCTAGCACCTCTTACTATTCAGATGTTTTCCTTAATTTGTTTTAGTGTCATGACAATCCTGTGCAGTGGGTACATAGTTATTGCCCCATTTTCAAGATAAGGAAACTAAAATAGAGCATTTAATCAATGTGCCCAAGTCAAATCAAATTCAAGACCAGCTAATGGAAGTGTCACAACTATTCATTCTTCATTACTTATAAGAAATTATGCGTTTTCTTCTTCTAGTGAAATAAGTGATATCTTAAGAGAAGCCAAGATTTTACACAAAGCAAGATTTAGTTATATCCTTCCAATTTTGGGAATTTGCTATGAGCCTGAGTTCTTGGGAATAGTCACTGAATACATGAACAATGGATCACTCAATGAGCTCCTGCACAGGGTAAGGACAGCAAATTTCCTACAATCATTGCTTTCTCTTTGTTTTGCATTGTCAATGTGGTGCTTAGAGTGACTCCTGTTTGTTCAGCTTAGTTGGGAAAGTAAAAATTAAGACAAATGAAAACAAGAATAAACAAAGCCTTCAGTAGTAGAGCTTGCATTATTACCAGTATGTATGTGGTTAGTGTTGCTATTCAGAAAAGTGAAAACCCTGCATTGGGTGAGAGAGGAATAAAAATATTACTTTTAAGAGGGCTTTCTCTAGTGTATAATCTTTAGAACACTTGTTCCTTATACTCATCTATATTCACTTTGCTGAGATCTGATAGGGGAGGAGCAGAAATAGGTGGAATTGCAAGCAACACCCAGCTAGAGGTTTACCATAGGGATATGGAGACAATTATTACATTTTCATCGTGAATACTATACATCAGAAATCAGCAAATGCTACCAATTGGGCTTGATTTGTTTTCTTGTTGGTTGTCCAGACTTAAGAAAGTGTTGATGCAGATTAAACTTAAAAGCATTAAAATATATAATTATAATATTTATAATATATATTAAATATATATCAATATATAAATATATTATGAGAAATATATTACAATAATTATATTACTCTGTTAACATATAAATGCATTTAAATATAAAATGCTTAAAAGTATCCAATTTAAAAGTATTTCATATATTTTTGGAGAATGATTGTTAATCATTTATCAGCAGCTAATAGCTCTCATTCATAAACTTTGCAGCTCATTTCTCATTGTCAAAACCAATTTTATAATAAGAGAAATTAGGATTAAAAGTATAGCAACTCCTATTCCTATAGTTCTGACTCAACCACTTTAGTCAATTATGTGAGATAAATTCAACAGATATTGCTTTTTCAGTCTATCTAGAATTTACTAATTTAAAGAAATTTAACCTTTTACTGATTTTTATGTTTTTACTTTAAGGCAGTTCTTAAGCTAAAGTCCTTGAATGTGTTTAATTGTTTAAATAATCTAATAGATATATTTCAATATTAGTTTCATTTTCACTTATATATATTTTATTTTATTTATTCAAAAACAATCTGAGAAGGACTCTGTGACATCAAGGAAATTGAGAACCTTTGCTCTAAGATAAAAAAAAAAATCTAAACTTCTATTTGGGCTTTTAAAACTCTTTTCTATTTGGCTCCAATATATCTTCTAGCCAATAGTATATTAATACTATTTAGAAAATTAGAATTTAAAACTTTCAAGATTTTAAAAATCAGAAGAAATTAAGCTGTACAAGGCTCAAATGGCCTTTAGTAAATCATATTTTGTTAGATATTCAGGCAAAGAACAGTGACAGTTATTTTAAATAACTTTGTATTTATTCTCTTTATATTTATTCAATATATACTCACATGTATACAAGCTCTCAACATTATGTTAAGCTCCTTAAGATCAAGGCTCATATGCATTTTTACCTTTGTAGTCCCCCGAGCATGGTGCTTAATAAATGCTTATTGATTGATTGCAGCCATTTTAAGTTCAAGACAGCCTAGACTTAAATTATGCATTATTTTCCAATTCTGCTATTTCCTGGAGAGTTAAAAAGTGCAAGAAGATCCCTTTATCATAATGAAATAAAATAAAATAGTTAAAAATAAATATTTTTCCATGAGCTGCTGGGCTGCTACACTACTTTAATGCTTATGGTCTCGTAGAGAGTTATAAGGAATGATTCATTCTTGGATTTTTTTTTAACCTGCTTGATTTTATGAATGTTTTGCCTCTTGAGAAGCCACCCTATTTCTTTCATGGTCTGAAGTGTGCATTTTAAAAAAATGAATTGAAAAATCATTTGAAAAAAGTTACCTAATAATTACTCATATTTATGTTGTCCTTTAAGGTTCACAAAACACCTTTTTTATAGCAATGATATACATAGAGGTAGATAGTTTGTAGGAGTGTTCTAGGAAATGTTTAATAACTAGCTGTGTCCTCATAATCCACTTTTAAATTTAATTTATATTATTAACACTTTTCTACATCTTCTTAACCCTACAGTCTTAAATCTTAAGTAGATTTAAGTAGATCTTAAATCTACAATCAGCAAACAATAAATGAAACCCTGATTTGTAGCCCTTACTGATTTTCAAGATATAAATGTTCATGCTTATTTAATAATTAGCTCCAGCTCCTCAGTTGATTTAGTTCCACAATCCCCCCCCTTCCTCCATACACTTATGTATGCCATTTTTCTCCCAAAGGTACAGGAACTGAGATACTCAGAAATTAAGGTTTGACTACAAAAATTGTCAATTTTTTAAAAATATGAACTCAACACCTGACAATTAAGTTTTCTTACCTAACATTTTTAAAGATGTCAACTGTAAAACAATGCTATTTTGGTCACCATATGGTTATTTTGTTGTTTTAATAAAGAAAAATTACTATCCTGACATTGCTTGGGCTTTGAGATTCCGAATTCTGCATGAAATTGCACTGGGAGTAAATTATCTTCACAATATGAACCCACCACTGCTGCATCATGACTTGAAGACTCAAAATATCTTATTGGATAATGAATTTCATGTTAAGGTAAATATAGAATTTTTTTGACTTCTATCTCAATTGTAGAGCATGCTATACTAAGGATTCTGTAGTTTATAACTAAGCTAGTTACCTTGATATAAACTCAAAGGTGATACTTCCTGAACTCATAGGAAACATAAGTACTCCTAAATTAGTTATGAATAGCATTGAGTGCACATTCAACATTTGAAGTTTTGGGGTTGTTGTTGTTGTTTTTTTTTTTTTTTTTTAAACATAGACTTGTAGCTTGAGAGTTGGAAGAGACCCAGAGATCAACTGTCCAAACCCTAAACCAAAGTCAAATTCTCTCTGCAGTAGTTCTGTCAAGTAGTTATCTGGCCTCTGTGTCAAGATCTTTAGGGAACAGAAACCCACTACATTACAGCAATTTCCTTCCCTCTCCTCAAAATAGCCCATTCTAATTTTGGACCACCTATGTTGGCAAGTTTTTCTTTATGTTAGCTGAAATTTATTTCTGTATAATTTGAACTGATTCAAAACCTACAAACTTAACAAATATGTAACAAGCATTTACTGTTTGTAGAGTACTATATTGTGCCCTGATAAAAGTTCATAGTTTATTTGAGATCTTTGCCCTTAGGGAGCTTACAATCTAGTAGGAAAATAGTATTACTTCATTAAATCTTTGTGTGTCTGTGTGTGTCTGTGTTTGTCTGTGTGTGTGTGTGTGTGTGTGTGTGTGTGTGTGTGTGTGTATTCCTTCAAGCAAGTACAGATTATAGCCCACCCACACCCTTTAGTTTTGTACTGTTATTGTTTATATCTTCCCATAAATCCTCCCACAGGAGATCTGCCTATCTTGCCTAAGGCCTTCTTCTAATTGTCTTGACATTGCATATATAGCAATGCTTATATATGCTATCTATAATTATCCCGTTGAATATCTACAATCTGCTTACCTTCTTTTCAGTTCCTACATTGATCTGTCCTCCCACAGCTTCTCATAATTTGTCATTGGTAATGTATTGAAGGTCTTTTGTACCTGCCTTGGTCATATTCAGAACTTTTGCAACTTATCAGAAATCTGCTAAAACTTGCACTACATTAAGAACCCAAGTCACTTCTTTTCCATTAGAAGACATCTAAGTTGGATTTTGGTGGAAGGTGTTGATTTTATCCTTGTGAATATTCTTCTGAGGAAGTAAACATTAGTCAGCCCCAAAAGGCATATAAAATTCCATTTTCCAAAGGTTGTAAAGTTAATAAGCTTTATTATGTACCATGATTTTCATTTTGATTTCTATCTATAACTATCAGTGATTTTCAACTAACAATTATTCTATTGCATAATTATAGCAGTTTCTTAAATATAATTAAGATACTCAACCTGATTAAAATAGTCATAATTTTAAATAATTTGCTAGCTACAGATAAAAGTATATAGCCTATAAATGTTATACAATATGCATCCAAAATATATTTCTTAAAAACTGCCTTAGTCTTGTTTATGAGTCCATAGTATGTTTTCTCATTCACAAAGGCAGTAGAATATATATGTGTGTGTATGTGTGTTTGTGTGTGTATGCATATATATGTGTATATATACATATATTCATGCGCTTCCACATGTGAATCAGAGATAATTAGAGAATCATATTCTGTTTCATTCTTATATTTTAAGACTTAGAATGCCCATCATTTTATTTTGTTGAAGATTTATAGAAATGTTTTCACAGATAATACAGCCATGAAAAAATACTTTATTTGTCAGATAGAAAATAACTTTTTAACCTATGTCTGTAAATATTCATTCAACATTTTTAAAGTGTTATATTAAGTTTTCATTGATTTCCTTATGGTCAAACCTGAAATGGGCAAATGAGGAATGCTGAAGAATGAAAGAAAGGGAGAGAGTGAGAGACAGACAGACAAATAGATACCTCAGAAACTCAGCAATTATCATTCATCTAAATCAGAAATTTTTAGCCTGAGTTCTACAGACCTTTAAAAGATCCATAGAGATAGATGGATAAATTTCAGGAGTTACATGAACTTCTTTTTAAAAAATATTGATAAATCCATTACAATAAAATTTATTTTGTAATTCTATATATTTTATTTTATTCATTAAAATATTATTCTTACAAAAGAGTCCATATGTGTCAGCAGACAAAGCAATGCATAACACAAAATGATTAAGAATATCTAATTGTCACTGAAAACAGCTAGTCAAAAATTGGACCTTAATGTCCAATTTTTGTGAGGTAGGATTCTTAATAATCTGATATCAAAAGAAATGCCTTTCTTCCATGCATTGTTTCACTGCATTTTCTGTAGTAACCTTATTGTTATAATATATCCACTATGCACTGATATAAATTGAAAATGAAAAACTAAATTCAAGTAAAATATAGAGAAAATGAAGAAAAAATGGTTTATAAAAAAAATTTAAGTGAAGAAGTAGGGTTTCTGAAACTTATTCTTCCCCATTGTAACAGGCTAAAAAAAATCTGGGTGCCAAATACTTTTGACATTTGCTATTTTCAGGAATAATTATTTCATAGTAAAATATAATTTGAAGGTTTAAGTTTCAGTATCAGACATGTACATGAAAATTCCATAGACTCAGTAGAAAATGTTGGACCATGAATCATGGGATTTAAATTTAATTGCTGCCTTTCCACTGACCTTGAACAATTAATTTGACTTCTCAGTGTGTGTGTATATACATATATACATATATATATATATATATATATATATATATATATATATATATATATATATATATATATATATATATATATTGCTGAGGCAATTGGGGTTAAGCAACTTGCCCAGGTTCACACAGCTAGGAAGTACTAAGTATATGAGGTAGGATTTGAACTCAGGTCCTCCTGACTTCAGAGCTGGCACTCTATCCACTGGGCCATCTAGCCACCCCAGCACTTTATATTCTTTATAGGTTTTTGTGTTTTTTTTAATAGGAAAAAAACTTTATAAAATTTTAAACATTCTATAAATGTGAATTGTTGCCATTATTGAACAAATGGACCTAAAAAGACAGTTCACTGTGTGTCTATATGAATCTCTCTCTCTCTCTCTCTCTCTCTCTCTCTCTCTCTCTCTCTCTCTCTCTCTCTCTCTCTCTCTCTCTCTCTCTTTCTTATAATAGGTCTTTACCCTTAGCCTTCTTTTTATTCAACTTTTTTAAACTTATTACTTGAAGGGGAAGCCACAATAAACAGAAGTCTATGTAAAAGAGAGTTCCTCATTTTAGTTAATGACAAGCTCAGCATGAGCCTGCTCTCTAACATAACTCAACAAAGCAACTCTCAATGTCCTTGGATACTTAAAAGTTCTGTGATTTTGTCCCTTTGGGTATTCTGTGTTAACACAGATCATAAACCTAATATAAGTTACTAGATGGTTTTTAAGAGTTGATAGAATCAGAAAACTTTTCCCCACAGAACCAACATGATGATGAACCTCCCCAAACTTAAGCTGGTACTCAAGTAATAGACCATCAGTAACACCATATTCAAATGCTTTCTATCCCTATAGAACCTCCTAGAAACTGTACTCCATTGACATGTCCTTATAGAACCCAAATTTGCCTTTATATGTCACCATAAATAGGAGACTAGACTTCAGTGGAAGTGTTTCATAGACTTCAATAATATAAAAGTCAAGATAATATAATATAAAAAGTCAAGATAACTTTAATTCTGCAGTTAAGCAGGTGTTGTTGACTAGAAAGGCTCAATGCCTTTCATGAAGGTAAAGATGATTCCATTGTGCCAGCTTAGTGGTACAGTGGATAGAGTGCTGAGCCTGGAGTCAGGAAGACTCATTGTCCTGAATTCAAATCTAGCCTCAATCATTTGTGAGATTCACAGCAAGAAATTAAACTTTTTCGACCTCAGTTCCTTATCTGTAAAATTAGATGGAGAAGAAAATGACAAACTCTTCCAGTATTTTTGCCAAGAAAACCCAAATGGGATCATAAACAGTTGGGCACTTTGTACTAATCATCACATCTGGAATATTATTATGTTCAGTTCTGAGCACTGCATTTTAAGAGTATCTGCCAGGATGTCAGGGACTCAAAGCCAAATAGTAGAGTTGAAGTAAATGAGTAGTTGTTAGCCTGTAAATGAAAATATTGGGATGAGCTGTGGTCACTTTCTTAAAATGTTTAAGTGGTATTGTGAAAGAAAGAAGGCAGTAATAAGGAAAGGCTCTAACATTGAGAGCTGTCTAAAAATGAAATAAGCTGGCTGATCAACCAGTCAGTACTGGGCAGTAGCATTGTTTAAAGTCAATCTTGACTCATCTCAGCAAACATTCATTAACTGTTTACTGTATACAAATTGCTTTTTTGAAGGGAAAGATTAGAATGTGTTCTGTTTGACTGAGGGAAGCAATAGAGAAAGATGCAAAAAAGCAAATTTAAGCTTGATATCAGGAAAAAGGTTCTTAATATTAGAGCTGTTCACTATCTGAAGAGGTCTTTGGATCCTCCTTCTTGAAGATCCTCAATCAGAGGTGTATTCTTTTTGTGTATGAATTGAACCAGGTGGCTGCCAAGATCTCTTTTGGCTCTCAGATTCTCTTATTCTTTCCATGTACAGTTTCATCTGAGAAATGTGCAACTGGAAAAGAAAGTGAATTGCTTAAGTAATGAATAAATGATAACCTACACACATCTCATAGATCCAGAAAAACCCATATAATATCAAGAGTGATAGAGCAAGGGTTTTTTTTTATAGTATTTTATATTTTCCATTATATGTAAAAACAATTTTTAACATTTACTTTTACAAAATTTTGAGTTCTAAATTTTTCTCCCTCATTCCCCTTCCTCCTTCTTAAAACAGCAAGCAATTTGATATATGTTATATATGTGCCCTCATGTAAAATAAATTCCCTATTAGTCATAGTTGTAAAAGAAGAAACAGACCAAAAGAAATAAACACCCCCCAAAATAAAGTGAAAATATTATGCTTTGATCTGCATTCAGAATTCATCAGTTCTTTCTCTGGATATGGATAGCATTTTTCATCATAAGTCCTTTATACATACATACATACACAGAGAGAGAGAGAGAGAGAGAGAGAGAGAGAGAGAGAGAGAGAGAGAGAGTTTTGAAAAACATGGAGATTAAAAGATATGAATAGATGAATGATTTATGAATAAACAAGAGATAAGAGTACAGAATGAGTACAAATATATACTTTGGTTACATTAAAAAGGTTTTGTATAAATAAAACAAATGTACTAATAGATCAAGAAGGAAAGTAGAAAATTTTTAGATAAAGTTTTTAAAGAAATAAAATCAATTTATTGTCACATGAAAAAATGCTCTAATTCATTATTTACTGGAGAAATACAAATTAAAACATCCTCAAAAGGTCATTTTATACTTGTCAGGTTTGCTAAAATGGTTGAAGGAGAAAGTGACAAATGTGGGAGGAGATGTGACAAAATTGGAATACTAATTCATTGTTGGTGGACTTGTAATCTAGTCGTTTTGGGAAACAACCTGGACTTAGGCCCAAAGATCTGCCTATACCCTTTGGCCCAGCAATATCCTTACTAGGCCTTTTTCTAAAGTTAATTAAGGGAAAAGAAGAAGAAGCAACATATTCTAAAATATTTATAATAATCTTTTTGGTGGCAAAGAACTGGTAATTACAGGGATTTCTAACAATTATGGAAACAAGTTGTGGGCTATGATTGTGATAAAATACTATTGTGTTGTAAGAAATGAAGAGCACTGGCCTTGGGAAAACATGATAAGAATTACATGAAATAATAAAGAGCAAAAAAAAAAAAACACACACACAACAGAACATGATATATAGCAATATTGTTTTAATAATGACTTCAAGCAAATAAGTCATTTTAACTATTATAAATGCACAAATTAACTACAAAAGACAATGAAGAAAGATGATATATGCATCCAGAGAAAGAATTGATAAAAATGAATTATGTATAGAATGATTTTACATATATATGGATACACACATATTTATGTCTAATGGTAGCCATCTTCAGCGTGAGGGAGTAGAAGGAAATAAAAAAATTACATGATGTTTACTATATATTTAAAATTAATAGTAAATTGTACATCATAGATTTGCAGTTTCATGTGCAGTCATCTTTTCATTATGTTATGGGAATGCTTATTTTATTTCATAAATTAAAAACTATATATGTATGTATATGTATATATAAATATATAATTTGTAGAGAGATTCTGAACCTCATGAAGAAGAAAAGAGAAGTTGCCTAGAGAGAATAATTTTAAAAAGCCAGGAACCAACTAACCAACTTGAGTTTTTAAAAGATGTACTGAAAATGGAAGGACAAGTAATAGAGAATGAATTCAATTCAGCAAGAAATATTGAATGCTTACTTTGTGCTAGGTAGTGTTTAAACACAAAAATGAAATAAAGCCTTCCCACAATCAATGTCCATTCTACTGCAGAAAAATAGCATATATACAAATAAATATTTCAAAATATGGAGGGAGGATGAAAATAATTTCAGGTGAGGTGGGGAGTACAAACAACTAGGGGGTCAATAAATATCAGGTATCCTAAAGAAATCAAACTTGTGCTTGTCTTGAAGAAACTATTATAAGAGGCAGCTGTGAGCACAGAACCTCTTAGGACCTAAGGATAGCCTGAGCAAGGGCAGGGATACAAAAAATGCAATGTCATGTACATGGAGTATCAAGAAGGCCGGTTTAACTGGAATATAGAGTATATGTGGGGAGTAATGAGTAGTTAGTCTATTAAGATGAATTAGAAACAAATTGTGAAATACTTTAAATGACATACTGCAGTTTGTATTTTATCCTGGTTATAGTTGAGATAAACTGAATCATCTTAAGTGGGAAGAGAAGTGTTATATGGTTAGACCTGCACTTAAAGAATGTTGTTTGAATGCCAAAAAAAGGAATGTGCTTGTCCCCAAGGCACGAGGAACTATCAAATTGTTTAAAAAAGACAAAATGATGATTTTTATCATTGAAATGATGTTAAGAGTCATTACTTTCTACTTTGCTGCTTCATCCTAAAGAACATGATAACTTTCCATCCAATTTGCAACTGAAATCTTCCCTGTATACTATCTTCCCCATTAGAATATTTGTTCCTTAAATGTTTGAATTGGTCCAAAGATTTGCACATTTTTGTTGTTCAGTCACTTCATCTAGTCTGATTCTTTGTGACTTCATTTAAGATTTTCTTGGACAAGATACTGGAGTAGTTTCCCATTTCCTTTTACCTCTCATTTGACAGAGGAGGAAACTGAGGCAAACAGGATTAAGTGACTTGTCCAGGGTCACGCAACTAGTGTCTGATACCAGATTTGAACTTGGGAAAATGAGTTTTCCTGACTCCAAGCCTGGCACTCTATCTATGGTGCCACCTAACTGGCCTTTTTCATTTTAAGTGCTTAATTAATATTTCAGCCATTCATTTGGTAGCTGTGAAGAAGATGAATATGAGAGGGGAGAGAGGAAAAAAGGGATATTATAAAAGAATTAGAAGGTTATTGCAATAATTCGAAAAATAAGTATCTGGACTAAAGATGTGACTGTAAAAGTGAAAAGGAGGCCATGAATGAGAAAGATGTAAATAAATAGCCAAGTGGAGAGAGTGCTGGACTTGGAGACTGGAAAACCTGAGTTTGACACCAGCTGTGTGATTCTGAACAATTCACTTAATCTTAAAGTTTCAGTTTCCTCATTTGCAAAATGGAGATGATGGAAGCACTTTTTTTTTTCCAGAGTTGTCTTGAGGATCAAATAAGAATCCAAATTTTCAAATGCTATGTAAATGCAAATGATGATAATGTTGATGAAGAAGATAAAATTGGACTTAATAGCTGGCTAGCAAAGAAAAGAGAGGAATTCAGGTTGATAACCCTTATGACTGGAAGACTAAGTTGTAACATTGATACAAATAGAGAAATTAGGAAAAGTCAGTTTGTTTTGTTTTTATTTATTTTAGAAGGAGATGGGGAGAGTTTAGAAGACAATGAATTCTATTGTGGTCATATTTGATTTTGAAGTGCCATTAGGACATTCACTTTAAACTAACCAATAGTTGATTAGTGAATCAAAACTAGAAAACTAGAAAGGTGAAAATTTGTATATTTGAGAGTCATCTACATAGTAATGATCCTTAACCCCTTGAAGAACTTATCACATACTCAAGATGTGTGTAGACAGAGAATATAAGAGTGGCCAGGACAGAGATTTAATGTACATTCAGGCAAAGGAAGTGGAACACAGATGATGATTCAGCAAAGGAGACTGAGAATGAATCCGTAGGAAGAAAATCAATGGGGAAGTTTCATGAAAACTTAAGAGATTTTTACCTAGGAGTATAGTCAATTGCCTAAAGCTGCAGAAGTGAAGAAGGGTAAAATTTGAGAAGAAATCATTGGATTTAAGAGTTAAGTGATCATTGATGATCTTGGCATGATCTTGGTTTAAATTGAATGAATTGGGTAAGAAGCCTGATTGCAGTGGATCCAAAAGTAAGTGGATTTAAGTAATGAGTATAGCCAGCTTTTTTCTAGGAAGTTGGTGGTGGAAGGGAAAGAGATATAAGATGATGGTTTGAAAGAAGGAAGGAGCAAAGAAAAAGGTTTCGTTTTATAGGCAATAAGATAGCTGCCAGTGGATAAAGAATGATTGAAGGTTATAAAGAAAAAATGATTGAAGGAGAAAGTTTCTGGTTGATAAGAAGATAATGGGATCAAAGACACAAGCAGAAAGTACTTGGCCTTGGCTAGGAAAAGGACCATATCTTCCTCTGGTATTGAATACAAAGAATAGAATAGGGAATGATGTTGTAGGAATCAGAGTAGAAATATAGAGAAGGAATTTCTGACAATCTGAATGAGACGTGGTCCTCTTCTAGGATGGTGGGGAAAAGGGGTTTTATATATGACGAGGGAAAAAAAGGTTTTGAACAGATACTGTGGAGAATAGAATAATAGTAAAAAGATAATAAGCAGAAGTGAGAATCCAGGTGAGATTTAATATAATTTTAATGGACTCCACAGCACAGTAATATGATTACTTAAATGGTCTTCATCAATTTTTGATTAAGACTAGTAAACTAAACAGGGTTTTAAGATTTGCTAACAGATGAGAAGTAATAGGACAAGAGATAGGAAATGATACAACTAGAGGGCAAGGGATTTGAGAGTAATGGTCAGTGTGAAGTTAAACTGATAAACTGATGTCAAGATTTCAAAAGGAGGAAAGTGAGACCAGAACATGATGGAGGGACTAGAGAAGGACAGAGTGACTAAATGTTTCTTTTTTTATTATAGCGTTTTATTTACAAGATATATGCATAGGTAATTTTTCAGCATTGACAATTGCAAGACCTTTTATTCCAACTTTTCCCCTCTTTCCCCCCACCCCTTCTCCCAGATGACAGGTTGACCAATACATGTTAAATACGTTAAAGTATAAATTAAATACAATATACGTATACATGACCAAACAGTTATTTTGCTGTACAAAAAGAATCGGACTCTGAAATAATGTACAATTAGCCTGTGAAGGAAATAAAAAATGTAGGTGGACAAAAATAGAGGGATTGGGAATTCTATGTAGTGGTTCATAGTCATCTCCCAGAGTTCTTTTGCTGGGTGTAGCTGGTTTAATTCATTACTGCTCTGATTTGGAACAGATTTGGTTCATCTCATTGTTGAAGATGGCCACGTCCATCAGAATTGATCATTATATAGTATTATTGTTGAAAAATATCTTCTGGTCCTGCTTATTTCACTCAGCATCAGTTCATGTAAGTGACTAAATGTTTCAATGAGAACAGCAAATAGGATTAGGATGGAGTCACATAGAAATTTGTAAGGTCAGAAACATAGCATGGTCCTATAAGAATACTGTGAGGAGTGCCAAAAGCTCAGAATGAACTTGGGATTTGGGGGTAAAGCTAAAGACAACAAAGAGCAACTAGCTAGCATAGTTCATAGAATGCTGAGCCTAGAGTCAGGAAGACTCATCTTACTGAGTTTGTCTGTCCTCAGACTTTTACTAGCTGTGGGACCCTGGGCAAATCATTTACTCTATCTTCCTCAGTTTCCTCATCTGTAAAATGAGCTGGAGAAAGAAATGACAAAGTACTCTGGTATTTTTAACAAGAAAACCCCAAATGAAGTCCTTAGTAGTTGGTCGTGACTGACACAAATGAATAAAGATATTAAAAATGACTAGAAGCATATCTTTGTTGGAGATTGAAGAAAGATTAATACTTTCATTTGGAGTGGGTGGAATGATACCTAGCACCAAAAAGAAGGTAAAGTTTTGTTTTCTTTGATCTTTGAAATGGAAAAAGTAGAACAACAATTGGCTAATAGGAATTTGATATCCAGTTTAATCCAGTATAGGAGATAATAAAAGAGCTTATTGACAAATTTAAGTTACCTGACCCAAATGAACTATATATTTGAGAATTGAATGATGTGATTCACCAATTCTGGAGTAGGATTCATTCACTTAATGCGACTCTGGACAAGTCATTAAATCTAGTTTGCCTCATTTCATCATTTATAAAATGATCCAGAGAAGAAAGTAGCAAGCCACTTCAGTAGCTTTGCCAAGAAAACCCAAATGGGGTCACAAAGAGTTCAATAAGACTGAAAAGACTAACCAGCAACAATAAAAAAAAACTCTGTGTGCTTCACCAGCAAGTTTTGTCAGCCAAACAAGTTGATGCAATCATATATATTATGTGTAATAAGTGAAGTATCATGTTCAGACCTAGGCAGTGTATATTTCTGCTGTCCAATGTTCTGGTCAGACAAGTACTGAAGTTTTATGTTCAATTCTGAGTACAATGGTTGAGGAAGGACATCTGCAAAATGGAGACAGAGCTGCCAGAATGGTGAAGGGTCTCAAAGTCATGCCATGTAAGGATCAATTGGAGGAATTGAGGCTGTTGAGAAAAAGTAGGAACAGAAATAACTGTCCTTAAATTTTTTTAAGAGAATAAAAAGGAAACATATAAAAGGGAAGAATCTTTTTCTATATAACTCTAGAGGGAATCTCTAAGATTAATAGGAATAATGATATTAGAATTATTATCATGCAGTGTTAATAATACTATAGCAATAATACCAGAAAGGCAGCTGCGGCATATAGTTAACATGGCAGCCTGGAGTCAGGAAAATCTAAGTTCAAATCTTGTTTTAGACAGTAGGTATAAGATTCTGGGCAGCTCACTTGCCCCTGTTTGCCTCAATTTCCTCATCTGTAAAATGAACTAGAGAAGGGTATGACAAATCACTCCAATATCTTTGCCAAGAAAAACCCCAAATGGGGTCATGAAGAGTAGGGTATAACTATCACAAGTGAATCAAGTGAATAGCAACAAAGATGCTAGAATAATAACTATAATAAAATAACAGCTAGCATTTATATGTTGCATTCAGGTTTACACTGTGGTTACACATTATCCACACAACACTCTATGAGGTAGATACTCTTATGATCCCCTTTTTGCAGATGAGGAAACAAGATTAAGCCAGTAAATGTTTTAGACAGGATTCAGGAAATGAGTAGATGGTCCAAAAAGATAAATTGTGACTTGGTCTAAGAAAAAAACTTTTTAGCCATTTGTTTTTGAGTCATTTTAGTCATGTCTGACTCTTCATGATCCCATTTGGGATTTTCTTGGAAAAGACTCTGGAGTGGTTTGTCATTTCCTCCTCCAGCTCATTTTACAGATAAGAGAAAACTGAAGCAACAGGCTGAAATGGCTCACCCATATAACTAGTAAATATCCAAGACTGGATTTGAACCCAGAAGAGGAGACTCTCCTACTTTAGACCCAGCATTATCTAGAGCTACTTAAGGAGACAGTTGTTCCCTCATATTTGAAGTCTTCAGGCAAAGGATTGATGATGACTTGTCAGATATTGTGGAGAGCATTTTTGTCCAAATATGATTTGGATTAATACCCTCTGGGAGTTAACTCTAAGGTTCTGTGATCTTATCTTTTCTAAAATAAAACATGGTAAAATTATGGTTCAGGAACTAATTGAACGGCATCAGCTAAAGATGAGTGTTTTTTTCTTCAAAATGGGAATGGATTGTTTTTGTTGTGTTTGTGTTTTGCTTTCAAAGAAGACTGAGACATCAGGGAGGTAATGCTAAGACATGAAAATCAATTGGATTTAAGTGGGGGAGGGTTGTACAAAGTCACCTGTCTCATTTTCCTCTCCAGAAGAATTTTAAAGTTAGTTACTTGTCACCTTCTAGCCATGTATGAGAAATAACAGGTTTTCAGTACTTTCTTTTACTTTTTACTCTCAATATCCTAGAATTTTAAAAGGATAAAATCACTTTACAGATGAGGAAATTATGGTGTCATGGTACACAATTCAACATCAAAACCAAAACCAAAGAATTTAAGTCCAAAGTCAGGCAGCTAGGGATTGGCAGAGCCAAAATCAGCATGGAAAGAATATGTTGTAGATTCAGGGAACATCAGTTTAAATCTTTATTTTTCCATTTACTTGCTATGCTACCTTAAATAAGTCAACCAACTTTGCTAAGTCTCAGTTTCTTTTTCTATAAAATGAAAATAGTTAAACTCATTTTGACTTCCTAACTGGGAATCAGATTAGCTCATATACGTGAAACATAAATTAGCAAACTATATAAATGATGATGATGATGATTCCATATTATTTAGAACTCCCCAGTCCCTCAGATAGTACTTTGCACAAAACAAATCTATAATATACATTATCTGAATGAATGAGTTAACATTTTCACATGGAAGAGCATGCCTTTTAACATTTAGTTACATTTGAATTTTAACATTACTGTCAGGAATTAGACAATTTTAATTAATGTCTTCCTCTTCCACCATTAGAGTGTAAGCTCCTTGAGGTCAGGTACCACTGTTTTGTTTTTATATCCCAATTTCCTAGCACAGTATCTTACAGACTAATAAATATTTTTAATGTTATAAAGAACATTTTTTGCTCTAACCTTAATTTTTATTTTAAGAAGAGTAGGAATTTGAAATGTCTCCTAAGTCTGCTTCTATTAGCATAAAACTATAGTTCTCAAATTTTTCAGGATCACTTTCAGAGATAAGAAGCATCTATATGCTCCCAATTGATATATTAGAATCAGAGGCCTAAACTTAGATAAGACTTCAGAAACTATCTGGTCTACCCCCTCATTTTATAAAGAAGGAAAATAATGCCATGGGAAGAAGCTAGGTGACTTATTTAACATCATGAAAGTACAAATTAGAGGCAGACTTTGAATACAAGTCCTCTGACTTCAGAGCAAATAATAAATTCTTTATTTAAATTGAATAGATGCTTATTTCTTATGATTGACAAATAATTTTTCTTCTGAAAAAAATCATATTAATATATTTTGATTTTCCATTGTCTTTATTTCCCTCTCATCTCCCCCTCAAGCCATCCCTTGCAATAAAAGTTTTCTCTACAGATATAATCACTCAATTTTTAAAGCAAGACTTTTTATTCACATAATTTGTATGAGGATTCACCATTACATGGAAGTAACCTGTAGTTTTGGCTCTCTGTGTATGTGTATGTGTATGTGTATGTCAGTGTTTTAAATGACTGTGCCAAGCACTCAGGTCTTACCAGGTTGAAAACATTATCAAGCCATATTAGGAGACACAGTAGCATATTCAGGAATGAGCCTTGCTAAATTTGAAGAGACTAATCACCAGAACTTGGCCTCCAAGGGATTTTTTTTGGTTATGACAACTTAGGAAAACAGTCCCCAAAAGCAGAAAGGATACAGTGCATCATTGAAAGTATCCACATAAAATGAAATTAATAAAATGTGAAGTATTCAAATGTGCCCAATAATGGAATCCATTCAACCTTCAAAATATTGCTAGTTTGCTGTGAAAGTGAAACTTGGAGTCATGGAAGAGATTTAAATTTCTCACCTTGGAATCTCAGCAATATGATGGGGGAAACATGGCATTGAGAGATTTGCTGATATCAAGAATATGTCATTTCTGTGAGATTAGTAATAAAAATATAAAGTCATTATTTTAAAAACAAATGTTCAGTCATTTAGAAGTTGCTTTTGAAGTTCTTAATATATGCAGAGGACTGAGCTAAATGCTGTGGAAAATAGAAAGTTTAGATAAGACATAAACCTTCACCTCCTAAAACATTCACTAATAAAGAAGTGAGATAAAAATATAGATAACTATAAAACACAACATTAAACATTTAATGAAATGTTTCAGAGTTTCAGTAGACCAAAGCAGCATAAGAATCCAAGAGAAAATGATTATTGTATAATTCCTTCCTTTACAGATTGCAGATTTTGGTTTATCAAAATGGCGGCAGATGTCTTTATCTCAATCAAGGAATAGTGTATCTACCCCAGAGGGCGGAACCATCATCTACATGCCACCTGAAAACTATGACCTCAGCCAAAAGTCACGGGCTAGCATCAAACATGATATATACAGGTACAACATATTGCCTTCACATAAAGTTAACCTGTTTAGAAGGTTATTGTCCTATTGTAAGACAAGGTTAAAAAAAAAAAAATTAGTGGTATTCTGTGGGCAAGTTGTTTTATTTTATTTTTTACTATAGATATATCTCACTTTAATGTAATATAAATTCTGAAAGATTGTATTAATCACACTCTGTTTTCCTACTGCCATTTATCAGTTATTGGGTTTTTTTTAAGCAATCAACAATATCAGACTCATTTCTAGGTGCTAGAGATTTAAATTCAAAGAATGAAATAATGCCTATTGACTAGTAGTTTACATTCTAGTGGAAGAGAAGAAAAATATTTCTCTGAGCAAATTGAGAATAAATATAAAGGGGATTAATAAAAAACAAATACAAGGTAGTTAGGAAGGAAGGGCATTAACATTTAACTTTAGATAAGCTAGTATATTCTTAAATGGACTAGGGGAAGGGCTATTCAAAGGATATTTGGATATAGAAAAATTTTGTAATGCAAATAAGTGCCCAATACATACATCTGGTTCATAATTTGGGAATTTTGTGTACATAGATGTCAGGTCACATTTGTGTTGTTAGAACCACAGAAAATAATACATATCACACTGTGATGTTCCAAAGAAATAGGGCCATTTGACTAAAAAAGAATATAAAAAATACAGGATGTAACTGCCTAATGTCTGATAAATGTCATAGTTTTAGAGCTGAAAGAGACCTTAAATATCATCTCCTCCAATCCCATTATTTCATAAATGAGGAAACTGAACTCTAGGGAATTTGAGTGACTTGCAACAAGTCCTTTTGATGAGGAGTAAACTGAGGTCAAACCCAGATGGGTCAGTTCCTTTCTCTCTCTCCTTCCTTCCCCAAAGTAACCAAAGGTAGGGTTGGCAGCAAATGAATTTGCTACTTAATGCTGTATGGAAACATAGTCTTTATTGATTAGAATGGAAACACCGGAGAGACAGTGGGCAAAATGGCTGCATGGTACAAGGCCATTTTTGCAAAGAATAGATTTTTGAGGACTCTGTTTTATACAAGAGCACAATCATTCAGATGCAGTGATGTAAGGAGGTTCCGGGGAGTGATGTTATCTTTTGGGGACAGACAGAAGTCTCTTCCCGAAAAGGAATTTCCTGATGGCATTTGGTCTATCTGAGCAGAATAGAATGGGGCTGTAAAACCCTGGCCAGCTCAGATAGCCCAAACTAGTTTGACCAGATATTGTATCAAAGGTCCAAGTCCCAAAGGAAGTTGGAGATCAAACAAGGAATATCAAGGGGCTACCGCCCCCAACCCTTTGATGCTAAATCTGGTGCTCTTTCTTTAATATCTCTTTTAACATGTTAATTTTCTTACTTCAGAGAATCACCCCATACTCTGCCTTTAGGACAGAATTCATGGCACTGTTTCCTAAAATGCAGCCCATGGGAAGTGGCAGTAGATCTAGTACTGAACCCAGAGTCATGAGGACCCATTTCCTGAGTTCAAATCCTAATTCTAGGCAGTAGCTCTGTGACTGTGGCAGGTAATATCATCCTGTTTGCCTCACTAAAATGAGCTGGAAAAGGAATGGTAAATCACTCCAATATCTTTGCCAAGAAAGTCACAAATGGATTCACAAAGAGTCCCACAGATTGAAATAACTAAACAGAAAAGTGAGGTCCAAGTCATCTCACACCCCTCTATTCAGTCTTCCCCAATGGCTCTCACTTGCTCAGAGGATAAAATATAAAATCTTCCATTTCACCTTTAAAGCCCTTCATAACCTGATTCCTGTCTATCTTTTAGTCCTTCCTTACACTCTTCTGTGCTCTAACTGCATTGGCCTTTTTATTGTTCTTCACATGCTCTATTTCCCAGTTCTCTAACTTTTCATTGGTTGTCCTCCATACCTGCTTGTTCTCCTTCCTCACTTTTGCCTCTTTGCTTCCCTGACTTCCTTCAAAACTCAGCTCAAATATGACTTTCTCCAAAAAGATTTTCCCAATCCCTCTCATCTTTTAGAATCTTTCTTCTGAGACTGTCCCAATCAATCAACAAATATTTGTTAAATACCTGTTATGTACCAGACATTGTGCTGAGGGCAAAGGATATAAAAGGAAATAAATATAAAAATAATTTCCTTCACCCAAGGGCATACATGCTAAAGGGAGACTATAGAAAACAACAACAACAACAACAACAACAAATTTATACAAAGCAGACTATATGCAGATTAGATAAGAAATAAATAGAGGGAAGGCACTAGAATTAGGAAGGGTTGATTTGTGGTAGAAGTTGAGATTTTAGTTAGGACTTAAAGCCAAGGGAATTCAAATGGAGATAATTGACTTCCCAAAAACTTCAAGTACACTAACTCTCACTGACTGGCCAATAATGGACCCAATCCAAGCTCTGCTTGGTCATTGTTTGGATTTTATTGGCTCAAAGTGAATATAAACAACAATTGTTTTTGTTTTGGCCTGAAACTCTAAGGGCTTTTCCCTCCCTTATTGTTTTATTGTTGTTGTTGTTGTTGTTTTGAGTGGGTGGAAAAATTTTTTGCCTCATTTCTTACCTGCCTTTAATGAATAAATAGATGTTGCCTCAGACAAACCTGAAAAAGACTTTAGCTTAAAAAGGCCAGGGTTTCCTACTGCATCCAGGGCCATCTGCAGTCATCCTTATTTATGTCTTGTTACTGGACCTATATAGCTCTGAAGGAGAGAATGAGGCTGGTAACTTTCAAGTTAAGACATTGCTTTGCTGATGTCATTGGTCCTCTTTGAGAACTAAGGACAAAAACAACAAAGGAAACCAGGAAGGTCAGTAGATGGAGTGGAGGAGAGATGAAGCATTGCAGGCAAAGGAATCAACCAAGGAAAATGCCCAGACCCAAGAAGTGGAGCTCCCAGTTCCTGCACAGCCTCCTATTTATTCTACATGTCTTGTATGTATTTAGTTATATATCCTGCATTAGAATGTGAGCTGCTTGAGGGCAAGATATATTTTTACTGTTCTTTTAAGAACTGTAGCATTGTGTCTAAAACATAAATTTTAAAAATACCCTTAAAAACTGATTTAAATGATCTTTTTTTTTTTTTTTTTTTTTTTTTTTTTTTTGCTGAGGCAATTGGGGTTAAGTGACTTGCCCACAGTCACACAGCTAGGAAGTGTTAAGTGTCTGAGGCCAGATTTGAATTTAGGTCCTCCTGACTTCAGGGCTGGTGCTCTATCCACTGCACTAACTGGCTGCCTCAAATGATCATTTTCTAACTCTCATTTACTAGAAACTGATAGGCTTTTAATTATTTCAAATAACTTCAACTAATTTATTAATTAAATTATTTCAAAATATTGAATTATTTTAGTTTGATTAATTTATTTTAATTTAATTGATTTAAAATTGACATGGAATAATTTTGGTCCAATCTGAAGTGATAACCTCAAGACCAATCCAAAACAGATTGTCCTCTAGAATTGTGAACTAGTTTGGATATCAGATTCTATTCTGTGTCAGACTTTCTAATTGTAGTCAAGGACATGTATATATATATATATATATATATATATATATATATATATATATATATATATATATATATATATATTGTATTTAATTTATACTTTAACATATTTAACATGTATTGGTCAACCTGCCATGAGGAGGGAAAAATTAGAACAAAGGGTTTGGTAATTGTCAATGTTGTAAAATTACCCATGCATATATCTGGTAAATAAAAAGTATTAAAAAAAAATACCCAAGTCATTAACAGCTGATCATCTCAAAAAAATAAATAAATAAATAAATAAATAAATAAATAAAATGTAGTCAAGGAGATTCAAAGAGGATAAACAATACCTAGTGATGTCAATAGAGATTTTCCCTTTGCATCTTTATTTCTCCCTAACACATACAGGAATACTCCAAGACAATGGAGTATTAAAATTTGCTCAAGACAATAAACCCCCATGTGTCTAGAGTTTGATAAGGGGGAAACCCTGGGTCCTAGGAGGGGAAAACCCCAGGTTAAGTAGTCACAATTGTCCTACTGCAGTTTATCTTATATTTTCATAGATTGTTCCACCCTCTTTGTCCTCAGAACCATGACAACAGATGTTGCCATCATACCTGACCTCTTCAGGTATGCATACCTCCCTAGTTTATCTTGGCCTAACTGTGAACTGTCGAAACGAGGATGATGTTTTGTTTTGGCTTGGTTTTTCAAAAATCCTGTGCCAGAAACTCATTTCAGTGCTTAATGGAAGCCTGATAGTTTGTTGTTTGGGGTTAGGTGTGCCTTTCATCTGAGCAAGTTTTTCTCTTTCCTGCTGATTATTGTTTTTCTTTTCTTTAAGAGGACCATGATCTCGGGGAAATGATACCAAGACATGCAAATAATTAAATTTAAGTGAGAAATAGCTATGCAAGGTCACCTGCCTCACTTTCCCCTCCAGGATTCATAGCTAATTAGGAATTTGAAAATGATGAAGCCTTTATTTTAAAAGTGAACCACACTCACATAGCTGAAATCATTTTTTCTCTATCAGAACTTAGCCAGCTTTTTAACCATTTTTTAACATTGAGGAAAGGTAATTCCAAAAAGATGTGTGAAGATTTGATTTGGATTCCCTAATTTTCTCTGACTCTGGGGAATGAAAGCATTTTGTTCAATATTTTAAAAGTCAAGGTATTAGTTAGACAGAAAACATTTAGTTTTAGTTTTGCCTAAATTATGAAGTGCTCATATTTGAAGGTATCTGGTCAATTTTTCTAGTTCTTAAAATAAGACTACTCAAACTAATCTACAATGGTTGATATTAATAAAGTCTATAAAGATCCCCGAGTAATAAAGATTTACGACATACCTTCAAAACCAATTTAATTTAATAAAAGTAGGATTATTTTTCTCTTCCTTTAGAAGAAAAAATCAAACACTAATTACATTGGCCTCTTTGGACATTTATTATTTCTGTTTTCATTTCACCCTTGTACCTCTTTCAAGAAAAGACTGCACTGTGGTCAATAATAAAAATCTGTTATTTCTATTATGCAAATTGAGTATGTAAAACATTTCAATATGTTTCTCCCCTAAACAGCTTTGCTATTATCATGTGGGAGGTGTTGTCCAGAAAGCAGCCCTTCGAAGGTAAATAAACTTGATTAAGTTTGTTTCCCTAATTCTACTTAAAACCTGTTAAAGGATCATCTGTATCAACAACTAAAACTGATCTTATTGTAAACATACCTAATATTTAATAAAAGTTACTTACCGAGGCACCATGTAGAGTGAAACAGTAAAAGCACCAATAGATCAGGAATCAGGAGGTTGATTAGGATAATGCTGGCAAATGTTTAATATCCAGCTCTCTTAAAATATAAAAACAACTTACATTATTAACATTTTCTCCATCACTTTCTTAAGTCTAGAAAATCAGCAAAAAATCACAAGTCCTGATTTGTAATGACATGTAACAACAATTGGTTCCTGAGAACCAGTAGAAAGTGACTCCAGCACACTCCTGGTTAGAGTACCAGCTCTGTGCCTAGGTAACTGGGGGAACCTAGAAAAGTCCATTTATTTTTAAAAAAAAATTTTCATGTAGTTGGTTTTTGAGTGTTTTTTTTGTTTGTTTTTTGTTTTTGTTTTTTTTTAACTTAGCATTGAAAATCATTTATGAAATTTTAAGGCTTGCCTATTTTAGTTTTAGTTTGGATTATGTTGATTGTGTTAAATTCTAATTAATATCTAATAAATGTGCAATGTCTCTTTTGACAGAAGTTATCAATCCCTTGCAGATAATGTATAGTGTATCAAAGGGAAATCGACCTGATACTGACACAGAAAGTTTACCACCTGATATTCCACATCGCACTAGGATGATTAACCTAATTGAAGCTGGATGGGCACAAAATCCAGATGAGAGACCTTCTTTTTTAAGTGAGTTTATTCATTTAATCTGGAGTCATTTAAATTCCCCCAAATCATCAACATATTGTAATTGTGACATTCCAAGAAGTGGAATATTTTAACAAAGTGAGGCAGGTTAGAATGATTAGCAACACATCTATTTAACTCTTTTTTTGTTGTTATCTCAAAATACGTCATGTTGAGAAGCTTGTCTAAATTTTAAAAGATACATATATTATACTAAACTTAAAATCAAAATGGAAATCCACAAAATAATGAATGATTATTCTGTGTGCAAAATTTAGAATTCAAGAGGGAGCTAAATAAGTTATCTCAAAGAAACATAAGAAATCTCTCAAATCAGCAACCTTAAAGAAGTTTCACTTATTTTTTATGAGAATTGCAGGTGAATTGAATGAAAAAGTAAATTTATTGGAGGTTTTTTTGGAAGAGAAAGTTCAAACATAGTTTTTTTTTTAAATTTTGGATACCTTTAATCTGGACATAATTGCTTGTAAATTTTTTTAAACAAATCAAAACCCCATTATAAATGATCATAATTATTCTTGAACTAGAGTTGCTGTAAAAATATCAAGGTACATCAAGTAGTAATATTTTTATATCATTACATGTTCTTTAAGGAACACCCTCACTATAGTAAGAAATGTACTGAATTTGCTTTGAATTTTTGTCATTTATTTAAATTCCATTCATTTTACATCATTTAGAATTGACTTTCATTAGATATAGGCTGGGATGAAATTTTTCTTTTTTAACAGATTTATTATACACAAGTAGTACAGATTGAAATTATAAACATGGCTCTGAGAAGAATTTTAAATTTCTGGAGGGTGTTTAAAATGTCTAAGAAAAAAAGCAAACTCTTCAAGCACCTTCAAGAGCTTGCATTATGCCTTTTATTATTGTTGCGCTAGTTAAAATTATTCACAATGTTTCACTAAAGCAATTATAAGGATTGAGCTAGGCAATACTTTATTTACTTAAATGTAATAAAATTGAATTTTCTCAAATACTCTAAAAAACAAATTGCACTTCCTCTAATTACTAAAATTTAGGATAAGGATTTTTAAACTCAATAAAAAGATTTCATGTGGTCGGTCAACTTGGATATGAAGAAGAAAATTACTTTGCCTTTTTTCCCATTACTTTTGGTTTCTTTTGTTATCCTGTATATTTTATTGCTGCATTGAAAGCATTATTTTGAACGACTTCCATCGGCTTACCAAAAGACAAATAGACAAGACCTTCTAATATGATGTAGAGAGTATATTTATGTGTAGCAAAGACTACAAGCATTTGTGGTTGCTGAATAACTGAATTTTTATTGGATTTTTTCAAGGTTTTCTTGCTAAGCATTATTATGAAATTTGATGGCATTTGATTTTAAACAAAAAATAAAGAAAAAAGCTTGAATTTAAAATATATGGTTCTTAGAGTGTGCTAGCCAGATTTTCAATTATTTACAAAAGGTAAAGGCACCAAAAATCTACCTCTTGAAACTATGAATGAATATAAAAGGGAGAGAGATTCTGAATTCATATAAGAAAGGAATTCCCATCAATTTCTTTGGACTCTCTCATAAGATACTAAGTTCTGGTCATTAAATTATTCCAAGAGCCATTTCAAGTATACAAAAACAATCATTCAATCAGAAAAAATTATTTAAGTCCTTTCCCAATTCTGTGACTTGACAAAAAAAAAAAAAAAACACCTTAAAAGTAGATAGAGTAAAAAGTAGATAAATTGTTTCAGATAATTTAAGTTAAAAATAGAATTCAACCATACTCTGTAGCTGAAATTACTATTTTGTGCTTATGTTAGTTTTTATGAGATGAATATGTGAACTTCCCTTTTTACTTAGAATGTCTGATAGAACTTGAACCAGTTATGAGAACCTTTGAAGACATCAGCATTCTTGAAGCTGTCCTTCAGCTGAAAAAAACGAAGGTAAGTCCCATCTTTGTTAAATATTAGCTGGTAACCACTGTGCTCCAAATCTCAGGGAAAGGAGACCATAACTTCTCCAAAAGATCTTTTGGCTTTTCCTAACTTGGTTCTTTCTACTAACTCAGGAGGCAATGTTTTAGCAGTGAAAAAAGTGTTAGATTTAGAACCAGAAGACCTATATTTAAGTCCTCACTCTGACATTTAGTACTTCTTCTATAACTGGACAACTTCTTTAAGTCTCAGTGTCTTCACTGTAACGAGAGAATGCTAAATTTGGCCCTTTCTAACTCTAAATTTGTTTGTTTTGTTTTTATACATTTGTTTACTTATGAAGAATAGGAGTTTCTATATGTGAATAGCTACATCTGTGTAGGAAAGACAGCTTTCAATTTCTAGCTTCAAGCAGTATATGCTTTCTAAAGCTAACTTTTTCCTATATCTTTAGAGACAAAAATTGAGACTCTTTCCCTCTCCCCCCAAAATGACCTTTAGTAATTCATTATATTTTCTGTCATTAGTTAACACACAATTCTGTTTACCATAAATGTTATGTGTATATCTAGTTACATTAATCATTCAAAAAAACTTTTTTGGCATCAACATTATTTAATTGAATTTTATAAACACCAAAATAACAATGAAAGACTTATGTTTGAAAATTTATTAAACTTATTGGTTAAAGGAAAAGTCACTGATTTTTTTAAAATCCAAAAATACACAATATTTTACATAAAGTTTAGACTAAAGTATGTTGAATTTTCTATCCATTATAGTTCAAATGATCATTAAAGATGGTGATACGCAAAAAGTTAAAATAAATTGATTTTAGGTTTTAAGTAGACCTTTCTATCTTTTTATAATTTCCATAGATATCTAACTAAAAGTATAAATGTGTTATCTTCAGTTACAGAATAATTCGAATAGCATTCCTTTATGTTCCAAGAAGACAATGGAATGCCCTCTCAACATACCTGTAAATCATAGTCCACAGGAGGTAAAATATTATTTTATATATTCTCAGGTTTGAAAAGCATTTTAAAAAGTCATAGTCTATCTCTGTGATTTTACAAGTAAGGAAACTAAGACTGTACTAATCTCCAAAACATTACAGAACAAATGAGAACTATAATTATGCAAAAGAGTTTGACCACCCAGGGGGAAAAAATGGTTAAAATATGCCTGTTGTCAAGATCAAAATTGTTGAACGCATGGCCCAGGGCTAAGACCTCATAAAAATAAAATGGAAAAATATAACTGGATACTCTTAAGAAAATAAATAAAATATAATAGAACGTATCAAAGGTAATGTGATTTTCTAAGTCAGTATTCAGTGGTTCTCATTTCTCTCTTTTTTTTTTTCCTGAGGCAATTGGGGTTAAGTGACTTGCCCCAGGGTCACACAGCTAGAAAGTGTTAAGTATCTGAGACCAAGTGGTTCTCATTTCTATATGAGATTAGCACTGCTGCTATCAGTACAAAAATCTTGGACAGACAGATAGTGACATAAGCCCACAAATTAACAGGTAACAGAAAATATATTTTTCCAGTCTTTTTTACACTATTCTCTTCCACAATGATCCAATGGCACTGGTGTACTTGTTATTTCTCACACAAGACTCCATCTCCCAACTTTGGACATCTCCTCTGTGCCTGAAAATCCTTCCTTATCTCTGCTTCCTGACTTCCCTAGCTTTCTTCAAGTCAGAGCTAAAGGCCTTCCTTCTACAAGAAGCTTTTCTCAGCCCTCTTTAATCTTAGTGGCTTCTTTCCATTCATTATCTCCAATTTATCACATACTTCTCTATAGCTTCTTTGTTCATAATTGTTTCTCTCTTCTTGTTTACAGAAAATTGCACAGTGCTTTTAAGAATCCTAAGCTTCTCCTTCAGTCAATCAACAAGCATTTCTTAAGCACTTACTATATCAAGTATTCAGCTAGGCACTGAGACAAAAATGAAAAAGTCTTTGCCCTTAAAAAGTTTACAATCTATTATTAGAAGAAAGAATCATGCTCTTTGAGGAACCTTTGTTCTATAGAGCTATGATCTTAAGTAATTGGTAAGATGAGAGATCAGAAAGGATCTCATTGTTACTTAAAATGGTCTTTGAAGGAAACTAATAATTGTTTAAGGTATGGGGATGAGGGAAGGGAATACATTTTCAGATACCAATGGGTTGTAATGACATATCATATGTGAGAAGGACTGTAAGGCCTATAGTGGTACATAAAGCATAGTAATATAAAATAAATGTGGAAAGCTAGATTAGAGACAGGTTCTTTGGGGGCTTTAAATGTCAAACAGAGGAGTTTGTTTTTTATCCAAGAGGTTATAGAAAGACTCTGGAGTGTACTGAGCAAGGAGTATGGCTCAGTGGATAGAAGGCTGGGTCTGAAATCATGAAGACCAGAATTCAGATCTGGATTTAGACATTTAAGAGCTGTATAACTCTGGGCACATCACTTAACCACTATCTGCTTCAGATGTCTCAATTTTAAGATGGGGATAATGATAGCACCTACCTCACAGGATTGTTGTGAGAATCAAATAATCTAAAAAAAAATTTTAAAGACTTTGCAAACTTTAAATTTCTATGTAAATGCCACTTATTAGTCAATGTGTTTAAACAAAAATCCCTTTGACAGCTGTGTAGTAAATGGACTCAAGAAGTAGGAAAATCAATTAGGAGGCTATAGTAATAGTCCAAGTGAGATATGAGGACCTAAATGAGAATAATAACTATAGGAGTGGAAAGAAGGAGAAGGATGAAAGAAATATGGAGATAGATTCACTGGGATAGATTGACCATGTGAGGTAACAGAGAGTAGAGAACTGAGAATGATCTCTAAGGTTGCAAGCCTTAGTGTCTAGTATAGTATACTTCTTGATAGAAATGGGGGAGGTTGAGAAATAAGTTTCAAGGAAGATTCCTACAGGGCATCTATTTCAAAATGTTAAATGGGCTTTTGGTGGTATAATATAAGAGAGAGACCTTGGGCTATAGAAATACATACCTATAGATAGATAGATATAAATATAAAGATATATCATATGTTAAATAAGTGCTAGGCACTGTACTAATGTCTGGGGATACAAAGAACAGCAAAAAAGAAAAAAGAAAAAGAAATAAAAATACAATCCCTACTCTCAAGGAGTTCATAATCTAATGGGGGAATTAACAGAGAAACAACTCAGTACATACTTGGTATTTACAAATAAATATGTGTGTGTGTATATACATACATATATATATATATGTATATATGTACATATATATTCATTTGGTTCATAAGAAGTTAAAATTAAAAGAACAATATATGTGTGCTTTTATATTTATATATGGTATAGTATATGTGTATACATACATATACTATATGTATGTGTATACACACACACATACACATATAAAAGCAGCAGCTTCTACCCATACATCTCAGTTGATTGTACCATCTTTCCATGATATTAGCTTCTTAAGAGCCAAATGTAATTGTATTTCTTTTCTTGCTTTTCTTGGTTTCTTCCAAAGAAATAAATATGAACAAGAGATTCAGGGATTAAAAAGTGATTGAGGGGAGAAAAAAGAAAGTTAATAAAGATAGACCACTAAGGAGAAATGCAGGCTTGGTTGAGGTCAGGTAAATAAGATTTTTAAGGGTAGAGAGACCGGGTATAATTGTAAGCAATATGGAAGCTGCCAATAGATAAACACTGAAGTTGAAGAGGTAGGGGGAATTATTTACAGCATCCTGTTCTAGGAGAGGAGAGAGGCTGGAGATAAAGAGATTTGCCTTAGCAATGAAAATGACCATATCTTCATTCTGGGTTGGAATAAAGGAAGAGAGACTAAATGTCAGTTAATTTTGAAATTAAAAATAAAAGGAGACAAAGGAGCTTGTAATGAATGGCCTCAGTTTTATCAGTAAAGCATTTCTGCTTCAAAAAATATGTAACTTTAATTATCAGTTTTCCTCCAGTGATTATTACTTCAAGTCACTGAACACTATCCTCTACAAATATTTAAAACTAAATCACCCAAAGGACCAGGAAGAGGTGTGTTGGAATACATGAATAGGCTGCACCACTGTATCAATGAATAATTGTACACAAAAATTTCATAGTGATTATCCTCAGAGATATAAACAGGAAATGGAGCAAGTCATATAGCAACAGCAAGAGATAACTGGTTGGCAGCCTGCACACTCCAGTGGTATCCACAAAATATCAAGGGATGTTAGAAGATTCCCCAAAATGTTAGGTGATCCTCTTTCTAAAACTTATGGAAGATTTATTAAATTAATCATTTATCCTTGAAACAGTCAGTGAATCCACTAACTTTAGTTTCATTACTTTAACCTTAAGGAAAACATATTTTATTGATTACCTTTCTATAAATTCTTTTTTTAACTTTTTAAAAATTTTTCTTTATTAACAAGTATTTGTGATTGCCTTTTTGTGGCATGTGACACTACCTACAAATATCTTTTTCTGGACATGCTCTTTTTTTCTTGGCTTTCATAACAATATTTTTCCTTGTTTGTCCTCCATATTTCTTTATTCCTTCATGTCTTTCTCTGGTTCCTCCTAATTCTCTCTCAAAGCTTTGTTCTTAACTTTATTTTCTTGTCTTTCTTTATTCTATCCCAGTTTACCTTTGTGCTAATATCTTCCAAATATGCATATTTAGTTCCAACTTTTTCTCCTTAGTCCCATCTTTCTGCCTCCTACTCAGCTCTACCTGCCAACACCTTAAATTTAATATGTACCAAAATGAACTCATCTTCTTTAAACATACCTCTTCTGACTTTCCATTTCTACTTATGGCACTCAATGCTCCTAGTAATCCAGACATATACCTTAGACACTTTCTCTAACCACCCACAGTCTCTCTTCTCCTTTCTACTCTCATCACTTCCTCTTGTACTATTGTAATAACTACCTTCCTTTACATAATTTCCATGCTCCAGTTCATTCTTCACACAACTGTCAAACCAACCTTATCAGTGCAAAGATCTGTTCACGAATTTAATTTAAAAAACAAAATACAACTCCAATGGCTACTTATAGTTTGTTAGACAAAATTTAAACTCCTTAACTTAGCATTTAAGACTGTACCTACAATTAAGACTCTAACCCAAAAAAAAAAAAAAAAAAAAAAAAAAGACTCTAACCTACCTTTCCTTTCTGTGATCCAGTTAAGTCGACCTGCTCTCTATTCTTGTTCTGTTGTCTCCTATTTTCCACTGTCCTTCATACCTGTAATAGGCTTCTTGCTAATTTTTACTTATTGAAATCCTTTTTTCTTCAAAATTTAACTCAGGTTTCAGATGTTCCAATGAAACCTTCCCTAGGACCTCTCAGCAGAAATTATTCTTCCTGTAATTTTTCTGGTGCTCTAGTAAAACAAAAAGTCTGTCTGTCTTTGAATCATTTTCACTTAGATATGATAATCAGCAATATGTATACTTACTTGAGAATGCTTCATATCCTTCAAGTGAAAAATATAGTTCCCCTGAGTTCCAAGATTGCCATTATTCATCTATATCTCTAATGTAGCACAGCACTTTACACATAGTAAGTTAAGCATTTAAGTTGTTTTTTTAACTGAATTTAATGAAACATCCCTGTCTTCTAGTTCCTATGTTAGATAGCAAGAAAAAATAACTGATTCATTAAAAGTGCTTGTTCCATGAAACTTCTACTTTTCTAATGATGGTGAAACTCAAACTCAAGTGTTAACAGATTAAATTATTTACTGTAAACCAATATCTAATCACCAATTTCAGGCTTTTTTAAAATTTTATGTTCTATCTATCATAAAAAGGTCATCAATGTTTATTAGGGATGATGGGGGATAGGGAAAAAATTATTATGATATATTTTCATTACCATCATTCCCTAAATTTTATGGATAACAGAACTAAATATTAAAGTTATGTTACGTATTTCATGTCTTTCAGTTGCTTTTCTATTCATTTTATTTTTTAATTTATAATTTATAATATTGGAGGACTATATGAAGTAATGAAAAGTTAAATAACCCAACCTTACAGCTGCTGAAAGACAGAGGCAGGATTCAGCTCAAGTGTTTCTAACTCCAAGGCCGGTGTCCTATTCGCTGTACTAACTTGCCCATCTAAGACTATGCTGCAAGTTCCATATATAGTCAAAACACCAGGTCCAGCACACACACACACACAAATAGATGAATAATAGTGCTTCAGTTATTTTTCATTTGAAAAACAGACTTAAGATTTCAGAGTCTTTAAGAGTTATACTATTAAATAGCTTTGAAAAAATAATATTATTTGATTGATTTTTTTTCTCATTTTAGGAATCATGTGGAACTCAGGTGACTGTAAGGAGTGATCCTGAAATTGTAAGGTCTTTATCAACCACTCAAGACAATGTCTTTTCTTCCGGTGTGTAAGATTGTCAATCAGAATTAATTTGAAAGTTTTCCTTTTTTCTCTTAATATTTAACATTCTTGGAAAGAAACTATTATATCTCTTATGTATATTCAAAATCCATTGCAATATTAATGTAAATAATGTTGATGAAGATGGTAAGTTACAGCATAGAATTATTTGGTTCATTTTACCTCTGATTACATATATATGTGAGATACATATATATAGTTATATAAATATATATTTATATTTTTATAATTACATATATATGTATAATATATATATATATATCACTATATTATATATATTATAATAAAAAATTTTAAATAATAATAAAGTTTACAAATCCCACATTCTAACCTTTTAAGACCTTTGGGAATCTTTACCTCTCATTCAGTGTGCTAGCTAACTCCTACCCTAGTTTTATATCAACTTACAAAGTTGATAAATATTCCATTCTTACCTCAAGACCTCTATTAGTCTGATATCAATCATCATTCTTTGTTTCTTCAACCAGTTTCAAATGCACTTAACTATCTTATCATAGAGCCAACTTTTTCTCCATTTTGTACACAATGGTAAACGTGAATTATTTTTCAGATAATCTACAGAAACTCAGGGATACCATAGCTACAACATTCCCCTGAGAAACCAATCTACTGACCTTGTCAAAAAGGGAAATTAGGTTAACCTGGCACCCCAGGCTGACTCAGATTAGTCACCACTTCTCTAAGGGCTCATAAACTTTCCCTTTAATCACATGTTCTTCAATGTTGTCAAAAATAGAAGTCAAGACCATAAACCAATAGTTTAAAGAGTGTACCTTCTCCTTTTTGAAAGTCAAGAAGATATTCCCCTATTTCCAGTCCTGCAGCATCTTCCTCATGCAAATATGTAAAGAGTTTTGCAAACCTTATAACTTCATTTAAATGCTAATTATTATTATCAACAATCATCTTCTCAATTTGTTATACTAATGGATGTGTTATCTTATGTGGTCATTTGATTTGGACTCTTCTGAACAAATAAAGCTCTCTATCTCCATCTTTTCACTTTTCAATTCCTCATTCCCCATTTTTATCCTATTAATTTTAATTCAAACGTCATTCTCCTTGGAAAAAAACAACTGAAACAAAATAGGAGCTGTTAGTCTTTGATGGGGTCTCCCTTCTTCTTGATCTGCATGTTTTAGATTCTTTTGAAAGCTACTAGGCAAACAAACTATTTATGTCCGATATTAAATACATTCCATCTCTGACTAGTTCTCATTAGATTAGATTAGCTAGAACTGGCCCAAAAGTCTACTATTCTTGTATTCAAACCTCATTCTAAAGCATCATCTTCCCAGCTGGCTCTTCTCTTTTCATATCTACCTTTTTTCTTTTCTGCATACTATATTACCACCACCATTATTACTACAAACACCAGTATTAGTCTCTTACTAATACTATTACTACTACTACTACTACTACCACTAATACTGCCACCTCCACCACTAATACAACTTCTACTATTATTAACATCACTATCACTATTACTGTTAATATCACTTCTACAATATCACCATTCCTATCATTACCAGCACCACCACTACCATTATTATCATTATTACCATGACCTCTATTCTGATTATTACTATTAACTACCATCAACATTATCACTATTGTCACCACCAGCATTATTATTACCATCACAACTTCTACCATCATCATTATTATTACTGTCATCACCATCACTACTGTTCCTACCACCACCACCACTATCTATTATATACATGCACATGCTATCTTATTTGGTTCTCATAATAATTCCATGAGATAGATACTATTATTGATTGGCCCTATTTTACACATGAAGCCTGTGCTTTAATTCAGTGATTATGACAAAAATACCACCCAATTGTTAGTTTCTTTCCCAGGTCTTCATAATCTCTGAATAGCTTAAAGGATTCCTTTGATATTATGTCTTCATGTGAATTACTTGAAGTTTCTATCAGTTGTCAAGTTTGGCAAGTATTGGGAGATTTTCCATGATATCCTTGGTCCATCTAGAGAAAGTAGAGTACCTCAAAGTCACTATATGAACATGTCAGCAGTGAGGTGCTAAACATCATGACTTTCCTTTCTCTACAGCCAATTCTGCTTGCTTTCTCTCTTGGCAACATAGGTAGACTCTCATCTTCATTTCACAAGAGACTGCTTCCTACCTAATTAAATTTTAAATTCAAGGCACAGTTAAGTCTCTACTTCCCAGGAAGACTTTCTTAATTTCCTTATTGTTGGTATTTTCTTCTTGAAGATATATTAGCTGCCCTTATCTGATCAATGCTGTATTACCTAGTAAAAGTTAAGCTGTCTAAATGCAAGGACTCATTTTCCTCATTCCTTGTATTCCCAGCTCTGAACATGATGCCTTTTTTTAGTTAATGTCTATTGATATGAACTAAATGGAATGGGATTTCCAGAGTGTTGTAAGGATTATTTTGCATGTGATGACCTAATGACAACTTTGTATCTTATAGTACAAAATCAAGAGTTGTCAACACTGCCTCATTCAGGAGCAAATCACAGCTGGGATGATAACATTTCTTCAATCCAAAGGGCTAAATTGTACAACCAGCAGACATCTTATTCTTCAGCAGAAATACGGCCACTCAGAGCTGAAGGAAATTCAGGTAAATAATTGTTACTTGACATTTTTAAATGATATTGTTGACTATTTGAATAGTCCATTAGTGGGTCTCATGGTAACCCCGATTGTTTTGTCCTTGTTCCATGATGATGATGATGGTAATTTACTTAGTATTTTAAGATTTGCAAAGTGCTTTACAAATATTGCCTCATTTGAACCTTACAACCCTGGAAAGTACATATTATTTTCCACATTTTACAGATGAGAGAACTGGGACAGATCAAGGTTAAGTGACTTACCCAGAATCATACTGCTAGGATGTTATCCAGACCAGATTTTATTCATGTCTTCTTAATTCCTATCCCAGAGCTTTACTGGCTGTACCACTTGCTGCCTATATCCATTACACATTACCATACTGAAATGCAATCAGCAGCATTGGTGAAGATGATTTTGCATGAATATTTGACCATAGAATAAGGAACCCTCATAAGAATTGCCTATGACTTAATGCTAATTAAAATTGTGGAGTATTCAAGCATCAGAATATTCAAATTATATTCTCTTTAGGAAAAAAATAATTTTAATGAATTCCATAAGTATTATTTGGAGACTTAATCTGTGTTAGTCACATAGGATGATACAGAAATTAATAAGGTTTGATCACTGTCCTGAAAGAGCTTCCATCTTATAGGAGAGATAAAACATGTGCTCCAAAAAGTTACAATATACATTAGATTATAAGTGCAAAAGAGACTGTGGGGTGGAATAAAATAAAGTTTTTTGATAGGTGGCATTTGAGATAGACTTTGATGGGTAAAATTACAACTGTGTTAATAAGTGGTACTTTCTAGACATAGTTATATTGAAGGAAATAAAGGAACAAAAGCAGGATAGTAGGGCAAGAGCAAAATCACATTTTAAGCTGGAAGAGAATCATTTTAAACTAAAGGACCATTTTCTTAAATAAAAAATAATAAAGGCATCTTTGTTTTAAATATTGGTGTATATAGAGTAAGTGGAAAAGATGTTCTGGGATGGGAAAGTACCTCAACTTTCTAGTATTGCCCTGAGTGTTACTTTCATTTCCCTTCTCCAACTAGAGGAAGTCATGCAAATGCCTGAATCTAAAAAGAAAAAAATCTTTTAACAGAATATTCAATGAGATGAAAACTCAAAGTTTAGATTTTTTGTTTTTTTGAGGAAATAGTTTTAATAGTTCAATTGATATTCATTATTTATATATTTCAACTGATATTTGTTTATTATATATTTATTAGACATTTGATGCTGCAGATCAACTGGTATTTGTTATTAATATATATTTTATTATAAATTTGATAGATCAATTTAACTGTGATTAATTACATGTAACATATATATTATATATTTAATGGTGTGTAATTCAAATTATCTTTATCATTTTCCAGCTGTATTAGATAGAACATTATAATAAACACTAAGGATGTTACAAAGTATAAATAAATCATAGTTCCCACCCTCACAGAACTTGAAGAGTAGTAGTAGGATATGACATACTTAATAACTGTAAAACAAATGCATACCATGTGTATGAAAGGTACAAATGGAATAGTGTTTAAGTTCATAATAATACATTTTAAAAGAATAGAACAGTAGGATCATCCAGACTTGGGGAAAATCTTAAATGCCAGCCTAATGAATATAATCTTTACTTGGCAGGTGCTAAAGGGAAAGAGACCATTACTGACTAAGGGAATCAAGGAAGCCTTCCTGAAAGAAGTGGCCTTTGATCTAGATTTTAAAGAAAGGGTAGCTGTTCAATGTGTGGAGGAAAAAGTGGAGAAAATCCCAAAAGGTCTATTAGTGGGAAAGGGCAGAATGTGTATAGGAACAGGGAATAATTTGGCATGGAGCAGAGTAGTATGAATAAGCTTGGAAAACTCTGCTTCATATCTCTTTCAGCCCATCCTATAATCAGGGACCAAATAGCTCTTTTCTAAAGTGCAAACCCTGACATGTCTTAATCATACTTATTCAACTGTAAGGTCTCTTTCTTATTTCCAGGATCAAATACTAAATCCTTTATTTTTTTTCTAAAGCCCTTCACAACCTGGCCAATTCTACCTTTCCAGACTTTTTTTATACTTTTCTCCCCTCCTTCTCTGGACCCCAATGACACTGGCCATGTTGCTGTTCCATAGACACTGCATTCTATCTCCTGACTGCCTTTTCCACTGTCTGTCTTCTGGGTCTGTGATGCTTCCTCTCATCACCTCTGCCTTTTGGTCTCATTACCTTCCTTCAAAACTAAGTTAACTAGCTTCTTTAAGAAGCCCTTTCTGCTCACTTCTTCCCTCTGAGATGACCTCCCTTTTAGAAAGTGGGTGTCTATACCACACACACATACACACACACACATATAAAAATATACATAGCTGTTTGTCCTCCTCCCCTCCATTAAAACATAAGCTTCTTGAAGCCTTTCTTACAATATCCTACACATTCCTCATTTTTCAAATGTTATGATATGATTTTCATACTTCATTCTGGAAGAGGACCAAAATGACAACACTTTGTTGGGGTTGAGGAACAGTTTGTGTGTCCACTGTGGATGATCAGACTAATTTTTAGCTCAGAAGACTCTCCCACAGGTTGGGCACAAATAGTCTGCATGCACATGTGGAATGGATCCTTTTTGATTATTTGTTTATGGAAAGGCTGTGTTTGTTGGTATTGAAGTTCATAATAATACATTTTAAAAGAATAGAATAATATGGTCGTCCAAACTTAGAAAAAGTCTTACGTGCCAGCCTAATGACTATAATCTTTACTTGGCAAGTGCTAGTGAACCACCAGAGGATTTTTTAAACAGAAGAATGATAGTATTTCTAAAAGGAAAAGTAATGCTGTAAGTTGACATCTGCCTTTTGTACTTTTTTTGCCATTAGATCTCCTGTCAGAGAGTCAGGGAAATGATATTTCCCAGCAGTGGATCCAAAGTAAAAGGGAAGACATTGTAAACCAGATGACTGAAGCTTGCCTCAACCAATGCCTGGATGCCCTTCTGTCAAAGGATTTGCTTATGAAGGAAGACTATGAACTTATTTACACCAAACCTACAAGGACATCAAAAGTGAGACAAATGTTAGATACCTCCGACATCCAAGGAGAAGAGTTTGCTAAAATTATAATACAGAAATTGAAAGATAACAGACAATTGGGTCTTCAGCCATACCCAGAAATATCTGTGGTTTCTAGGGGAACATCTTTAAATTTATACCAAAATAAAAGCTTTTAAGTGTTTGCTTACCACGAGGGAAAATCATTTTATGAAAGGACATTTTTTCTCTCTCTTGCTTCAGCTACAAGAATATTTTGAAAATTATAACAATTATAAACTATATTTTGAAAATTAAGTGTATCACTGAGATCTCTTTTAAAGTTATTTTAATTCTTTCTTGTCCCAATTCTATAGGATATCAAAGTATTTTTTTATGAATACAAAGTGGAAAATTTTCACTGTAGGAGGTACCTTACTATATTATTGTATTTTGTAAATTTATGTTGTTTTAAGGATAAAGTAATTGTATTTGTTCATAAAAAGTGTCATATGATGTATTTTTCTGATGTAAGCCATTTCTACAATTGCTAGCTTTGTGAAGTATTTATTACTTGCCTAAAATACACTAAGGTTTCAATAATGTATTTTTCTGATGTAAGCCATTTCTATAATTGCTAGCTTTGTGAAGTATTTATCACTTACCTAAAATACATCAAGGTTTCAAAAAGCATTTCTTTGTTTATCAAGTAACAATAGTAATATAGTTGACATCTATATAGTAATTTACCATATGCCAAGCACGGGGAAGGGGGAAGGATCCTGAGAGGTATGTGTTGTTTTTATCCCCATTTTAAAGATGAGAAAACAGAGGCAAACAGAGGATAAGTGTCATGCTGATGGCTGCGCAGATTTGAATTCAAGTTTTCCTGACCCCAGACCAAATAATAGTACAAAAGTACTTTAGCATTTCAGGGATCTGTCTTTTGGAAATGTGACCATTCCTACCATTACTACAAGATGGAAATTACCTTTTAATTTAGGGAGTTTGAACAGTTTGTTTTGTTTTGTTTGTTTTTTAAAATCAGATCTGTGATTAATTTCTTAGGTTTATAAAACTCCTAGATAAGGAAACTCCTTATACAAATGCAATAATTCATTTCTTCTGTAATAGTTGGGAGATATTCCCTGAAGCACTGAGAGTTATGTGATCTGTTAAGTATGTATCAGAATTGGGATTTGAGGATCAGAGCCAAGATGGCGGAGAAGAAACACACGACTCAGTGAACGTCCTCACTCCCTCACAACCAATTAGATAAATTAAGTCTCAAAATTAGCTCAGGACTGATAGATACCACAAGGACTGGAAGCACGACTTACCAGCTGAAGAGAATCTGGAGTTTCAGCAGGAAAGGTCAGTTCTCAGGGGAGGAATAAGAAAGACCAGCACAGACGGTGGGGTAGTGGCACACTGCGCCCATTGCGCTGGGAGGGGCTCTGGGATCAGAGAAGCCACTGAGGTAAAGGAATCTGGCACAGGCTGTTAGCTCTTCTCTGCTAATTATTTAGCAGTTCAGAAGAGAAAGCCAAAATATTTTAAAACTCAGATTAGATTCCCTCCCCCCACCCTGGGGGTGACTCAGTAGAGAATCGGCACCAGGGGGTGTGGCCTCAGCTCCCTCCTGAGAATAGTTAAGAGATTGACAAGTGGGTGGATATGGCCCAAGGCAACACACACTGCCTAGCTTAGCTGGAGGGAGTGGAACTCAGCTCCAGGAAGTCCCAGAGAAGCGGAACCTTTGAACTAGGGACCGCGGTTTCTGGCAGACACTTCCAGTTTGAGCGCAGGGGCTTCTCACGTCACCTGCTGCAGACATCCACTCCCCACCCGGACACATAGACTGGGCTTCCTGCTGTCTTCACTATTCTACGCCCTGGAAGCACAGTAATGCTAATCACCTCTGAGGCACTTCCAGGGAGGGGGTGGGGAACTCTCTCCCAGAGCTCTATCTTAGCTCGGGCTCAGGGGCCGCTGCATCCATCCGGTCTGGGAGGAAGCTGGTAAAGAAGTAAATAATTTCCTACCCCAGGGACAGACCCCAAAAGATTTTTTTTAAGTATGAGCAAAAAAGCTAGAAAAACTATAGATTCCTTCTATACAGAGAAAGAGCGGGTATCCAACCCTGAGGAAGTTAACAGCAAAGATTCAGAAGATAACAACCTAAAGGGGAACGATTCCTGCCCCCCATCACATAACTCTCTCCTAGAAGAAGCTCTTAAAAAATTGAGGGAGATCGAAGAAAAATGGGGAAAGGAAAGAGAAGTTATGATAGAGAATAACAATGTCCTGAAATTGGAGTTGGAAAAAATAAAGAATTCACAGGAGATGCAGGGAAACAAAATTAGTGAATTAGAAAAGGTTAAAAAAACACAGGAAAGTAGGATTTCTGAATTGGAAAAGATAAAAAAGTCTCAAGAAAATAGAATTTCTGAATTGGAAAAAGAAAATAATTCTCAAAAAAAAAAAATTAGGGAAATGGAAAAAAATTCAATAGAGCAAAATAACTCATTTAAAAACGAAATTGGGCATTTACAAAAAGAACTAAAAACTGTGAAAGAAGAAAATAACTCCTTAAAAGTCAGGATGGAACAAATAGAAATGAATGATTCACAGAGAACCCAAGAATCAGTCAAACAAAACAAAAAAAATGAGAAGCTGGAGAACAACGTCAAATACTTACTGGGAAAATCTATAGACCTGGAAAATAGATCTAGGAGAGATAATCTGTGGATTATTGGACTTCCCGAAAACTATGACCAAAAAAAGAGCCTAGATTCTATTTTACAGGAAATTATCAAAGAGAACTGTCCAGAGATAATAGAAATAGAAGGGAAAGTAGATGTGGAAAGAATTCATCGAACTCCTTCTGAAATAGACCCTAAAAAAAGAACACCACGGAATATTGTGGCTAAGCTGCAGAATTACCACACAAAGGAGAAAATCCTGCAAGCAGCTAGAAAAAAACAATTTAAATACCAAGGTGCCACAATAAGGGTCACCCAAGATCTGGCTGCCTCCACATTAAAAGATAGAAGGGCCTGGAACCTGATATTCCGAAAGGCAAAAGATCAAGGACTGCAACCAAGAATGAACTACCCAGCTAAGTTTAGCATCTTTTTCCATGGAAGAAGATGGTCATTCAATGAAACAGAGGAATTCTATATGTTTCTAAGAAAAAAACCAGACTTAAACAAAAAATTTGATCTACATCCACAAGACTGAAGAGAAACAGAAAAAGGTACACAGAACCCTTGAGAACTGTAACTCTGTTGTGGGTATATAAAAAATACTCAAGGATAATTTGATTTTACTGATATAAAAGAAAAAAAGGGGGGTGTAGTAAAGGGAAGGAGGTCGGTTCAGAAAAAGGGGAAGGAGTGATAAAAAGAGGGAAACTACATCCCAGGAAGAGACATAGAAAATACACCATATCTGAGGGAACTTAGTGAGGGGGAGAATCATTGTGTGAATCTTACTCTCATCAGAAGAGGCTCAAAGAGTAAATATTTAACATATTTGTTTTTCAGAGAATTTTCTCTCACCTCATTAAAAGGGGGGAGAGGAAAAGGGAAAAGGAAAAGGAGAATAAGTGAAGGGACTTGGAGGGAGGGGGGAGGGATCCAAAAAAAAAAAGAGGGAGGGTTGTGCGGCACAAGGGGGGGTCTGTAAATTAAATATCGGGGAGGGGGATCAGGGGGGTCAAGGGAAAAAAGCATAAGCTGGGGATAATACGATGGCAGGAAATACAGAATTAGTAATTTTAACTGTAAATGTAAATGGGATGAACGATCCCATCAAACGGAGACGGATAGTAGATTGGATCAAAAAGCAGAACCCTACAATATGTTGCCTACAGGAAACACACTTAAAGCAGGGAGATACATACAGAGTAAAGGTAAAAGGTTGGAACAGAGCCTATTATGCTTCAGGTAAAGCCAAAAAAGCAGGGGTAGCTATCCTTATCTCAGATCAAGCAAAAGCAGAAGTAGATCTTGTTAAAAAAGATAAGGAAGGAAACTATATCCTGCTGAAAGGTAGCATAAATAATGAAGCCATATCAATACTAAACATATATGCACCAAGTGGTATAGCATCTAACTTTCTAAAGGAAAAGTTAGGAGAACTGCAAGAAGAAATAGACAGTAAAACTATAATAGTGGGAGATCTCAACCTTGCACTCTCAGATTTAGACAAATCAAACCACAAAACAAACAAGAAAGAAATTAAAAAAGTAAATAGAACATTAGAAAAACTAGGTATGATAGACCTTTGGAGAAAACTGAATGGCAATAGGAAGGAATATACTTTCTTCTCAGCAGTTCATGGATCCTATACAAAAATTGACCATATACTAGGACATAAAGATCTCAAAATTAAATGTAGGAAGGCAGAAATAATAAATGCCTTCTTCTCAGATCACAATGCAATAAAAGCTACATTCAGTAAAAAGTTAGGGGTAAATAGACCAAAAAGTAATTGGAAACTGAATAATCTCATCTTAAAGAATGACTGGGTGAAAGAGCAAATTATAGAAACAATTAATAATTTCACCCAAGATAATGATAATGATGAGACATCATATCAAAATCTTTGGGATGCAGCTAAAGCAGTAATAAGGGGAAATTTTATATCTTTAGAGGCTTATTTGAAGAAAATTGAGAAAGAGAAGATTAACGAATTGGGCTTACAACTTAAAAGGCTAGAAAAAGACCAAATCATAAACCCCCAACCAAAAATTAAACTCGAAATACAAAAATTAAAAGGAGAAATCAATAAAATTGAAAGTAAAAAAACTATTGAATTAATAAATAAAACCAAGAGTTGGTTTTATGAAAAAGCCAATAAAATAGATAAACCTTTGGTAAATTTGATCAAAAAAAAGAAAGAGGAAAATCAAATTGATAGTCTTACAAATGAAAAGGGGGATCTTTCCACCAATGAAGAGGAAATTAGAGAAATAATAAGGAGTTACTTTGCCCAACTTTATGCCATTAAATTTGATAACTTAAGTGAAATGGATGACTTCCTCCAAAAATATAGGCTCCCTAGATTAACAGAGGAGGAGATAAATTGCTTAAATAGTCCCATTTCAGAAAAAGAAATAGAACAAGCTATTAATCAACTCCCCAGGAAAAAATCCCCAGGGCCAGATGGATTCACATGTGAATTCTACCAAACATTTAAAGAACAATTAGCCCCAATGTTATATAAATTATTTGAAAAAATAGGGGATGAAGGAGTCCTACCAAATTCCTTTTATGACACAGACATGGTACTGATACCTAAACCTGGTAGATCGAAAACTGAGAAAGAAAATTATAGACCAATCTCCTTAATGAATATTGATGCTAAAATCTTAAATAAGATATTAGCAAAAAGACTTCAGAAAATCATCTCCAAGATAATACACTATGATCAAGTAGGATTTATTCCAGGAATGCAGGGCTGGTTTAATATTAGGAAAACTATTAATATAATTGACCATATTAATAATCAAATTAATAAGAACCATATGATCATCTCAATAGATGCAGAAAAAGCATTTGACAAAATCCAACATCCATTCCTACTAAAAACTCTTGAGAGTATAGGAATAAATGGATTATTCCTTAGAATAATCAGGAGTATATATTTAAGACCGTCAGTAAGCATAATATGCAATAGAAATAAACTGCAACCTTTCCCAGTAAGATCAGGAGTGAAACAAGGTTGCCCACTATCACCATTACTATTCAATATAGTACTAGAAACGCTAGCCTCGGCAATAAGAGCCGAGAAAGAGATTCAAGGAATTAGAGTAGGAAATGAGGAAATTAAACTATCACTTTTTGCAGATGACATGATGGTATACTTAGAGAACCCCAAAGACTCTGCTGAAAAGCTACTAGAAATAATTCAAAATTTCAGCAAAGTGGCAGGATACAAAATAAATCCACATAAATCCTCGGCATTTTTATATATCACTAACAAAATGCAACAGCAAGAGATACAAAGAGAAATTCCATTCCAAACAAATGTTGAGAGTATAAAATATTTGGGAATCCATCTACCAAAGAAAAGTCAGGAATTATATGAGAAAAATTACAAAACACTTGCCACAAAAATAAAATCAGATTTAAATAATTGGAAAGACATTCAGTGCTCTTGGATTGGCCGAGCGAATATAATAAAGATGACAATACTCCCCAAACTAATCTATTTATTTAGTGCTATACCAATCAGACTCCCAAGAAACTATTTTAATGACCTAGAAAAAATAACAACAAAATTCATATGGAAGAATAAAAGGTCAAGAATTGCAAGGGAACTAATGAAAAAAAACTCAGAGGAAGGTGGTCTAAGTGTACCTGATCTAAAGCTATATTATATAGCAGCAGTCACCAAAACCATTTGGTATTGGCTAAGAAATAGACCGGTAGATCAGTGGAACAGATTAGATACAAAGGACAAAAAAGGGTACATCTATAGCAATCTAATCTTTGACAAACCCAAAGATTCCAACATTAGGGATAAAAATTCATTATTCGGAAAAAACTGTTGGGAAAACTGGAAATTAGTATGGCAGAAATTAGATATGGATCCACACTTAACACCATATACCAAGATAAGATCAAAATGGGTCCATGATTTAGGCATAAAGAGGGAGATAATAAATAGATTAGAGGAACAGAGGATAATCTACCTCTCAGACTTGTGGAGGAGGAAGGAATTTATGACCAGAGGAGAACTAGAGATCATTATTGATCACAAAATAGAAGATTTTGATTACATCAAACTAAAAAGTTTCTGTACAAATAATACTAATGCAAACAAGATTAGAAGGGAAGTAACAAATTGGGAAAATATTTTTAAAAACAAAGGTTCTGACAAAGGTCTCATTTCCAAAATATATAGAGAACTGACCATAATTTATAAGAAACCGAACCATTCTCCAATTGATAAATGGTCAAAGGATATGAACAGACAATTCTCAGAGGAAGAAATTGAAACTATATCCACTCACATGAAAGAGTGTTCCAAATCACTACTGATCAGAGAAATGCAAATTAAGACCACTCTGAGATACCACTACACACCTGTCAGATTGGCTAAGATGACAGGAACAAATAATGATAAATGTTGGAGGGGATGTGGGGAAATTGGGACTCTAATACATTGCTGGTGGAGTTGTGAAAGAATCCAGCCATTCTGGAGAGCAATCTGGAATTATGCCCAAAAAGTTATCAAACTGTGCATACCCTTTGACCCAGCAGCGCTACTACTGGGATTATATCCCAAAGAAATACTAAAGAGCGGAAAGAAACATATATGTGCCAAAATGTTTGTGGCAGCTCTTTTTGTTGTAGCTAGAAACTGGAAGATGAATGGATGTCCATCAGTTGGAGAATGGTTGGGTAAATTGTGGTATATGGAGGTTATGGAATATTATTGCTCTGTAAGAAATGACCAGCAGGAGGAATACAGAGAGGGTTGGAGAGACTTAAATCAACTGATGCTGAGTGAAATGAGCAGAACCAGAAGATCACTGTATACTTCAACAACAATACTGTATGAGGATGTATTCTGATGGAAGTGGAAATCTTCAACATAAAGAAGATCCAACTCACTTCCAGTTGATCAATGATGGACAGAAATAACTATACCCAGAGAAGGAACACTGGGAAGCGAATGTAAATTGTTAGCACTAATATCTGTCTGCCCAGGTTGCATGTACCTTCGGATTCTAATGTTTATTGTGCAACAAGAAAATGATATTCACACACATGTATTGTACTTAGACTATATTGTAACACATGTAAAATGTATGGTATTGCCTGTCGTCGGGGGGAGGGAATAGAGGGAGGGGGGGCAATTTGGAAAAATGAATACAAGGGATAATATTATAAAATATATATATAATAAAAAAAAAATTAGAATTGGGATTTGAAGCAGGCCTTCCTTACATGGAAACAAATTATTTAGAATACATCCGAAATGACAAAATGGAAAGAATATGGGTTTCAGGATCAGAAAGACTTGAATTGGAATTCCAACTTGAACACTTCTGTGCTGTGTGATCCTGGGGGTGAGACACTAACTTTTGTGTTTCAGTTTACACTTGTCAAATATTACCTTCTTCAAAGAATTGTCAAAACATGATTACAAACTCCTTAAAGTGCTAGATATATACTAGCTGGTGTAATTAGTATTATCTACTACAACACACTGCCTCTCTTAGATGGTTTTTATTATTGTTGTGGCTTAAAAAGAAGGTCATCATCTTGTATCTTCTTTGAACTTGACTAGTCTGGACTTCAAATCATAGTGTAGCATAGGGAAAAGGTATCCTGGCTATCAAGTCAGGGGATCCAAGATTTACAACCTAATTCTGATTCATTTTCTTTCAGAATAATAGCTTTTTATTTTCAAAATGTATGCAAAGATAGTATTCAACATGGAGAAAAATTTGGAACACAAGTTTTTGCAAGGCTGTACAATGTTCTCTTGGATTTACTCAATTCTCTTAGCATTAGTTCATGTAAGTTTCTCCAGCCCTGTCTGAAATCATTGTGATTATTCATAATATTCCATTGCATTCATATACCATAACTTGTTCAGCCATTCCCCAACTGATGGTCATACACTCAGTTTCCAGTTCCTTGCCATTAAAAAAAGGACTGCTCTAAACATTTTTGCACACTGATTTTTTATACTTGTGTAATCCTTTATTTTTTTATCTTCAAAATGGCTAATTGGCCTTTAAGATACTTATTAGCTCTAGATATGTGATTCTCTAGGTCAGGGGTTCTCAAACTACAGCCCGAAGGCCAGATGTGGCTGCTGAGGATGTTTATGCGGCCCGCCTGATTATGGCAAATGGGTTGAGGGACAGAGGCAGAGTGTGAGTTTTTGTTTTTACTATAGTCCGACCTTACCACAGTCTGAGGGACAGTGAACTGGCCCCCTGTTTAAAAAGTTTGAGGACCACTGCTCTAGTAGTCCGATCTTAGCCTGATAGTCAAAGCTTTTCATCTTAGGAAGAGTTTTCAGATTTTTCCTAGCATAGCTTCCAAAATCCAGGGGCAAGCTCTAGTCCATCCCTCCATCCAACAAATACCAGTGATTCCCTCTTACCTCTAGGATCAAATATAACATTATCTTTCTGGCATTTGAAATCCTTCATATAACCCCTTCCCCCCCCCTTTCCTTTTATACCTTATTCTCCAAAATGAACTCTGATCCAGTGGCATTGGCCTCCTGCTTCTCCAAAAGACACTCCATCGCTCAGTTCTGGATATTTTCTCTGTCCCCCATGTTGGAATGCTTTCTCTTCTAACTTCCCTAACTTCCTTCAATATCCTTCCATCTTTCTTTTTCCTAAGCCCTCTTAGTTCTTCCCTCTGTAGCTTATTTCCTACTTATATATTTCCTATATAAAACTCATTTTTACATATTTGTTTGCATTTTGTTACCTTCCCTTACATTGTGAACCCCTTAAGAGTAGTAATTATCTGTTGCTTCATTTTGAATCCCCAGCACTTAGCACAGTCCCTGATACATTGCAGGCACTTAATAAACACTTATGTTAGGCATTAATGGTTAAGTGCATCACAATGAGACACTAGAGCAGCTCTGTAGTAGAACAGCTTGGATGTTGGAATACACGGGAACCACCTGACAGTGGCTGCTGGAGAGCCAACCCAGAATGGATCTCCTCTTGTGAAAGGATGATATAAGGAGAGTGAGAGGCCGTTGCTGTTCTCTGACCTCTCTGACTGAGAGGCTGTTACATTGTCTGATCTCTCTCCTCTTCCCTCTGCCTCCAACCCAGCTCATTCCCAATCCACAACACCTGTGTCAGCAAAGGCTGCTCTGCACTTCCTTCAGATGCTATGATCCACAACTATGGAGGCTCTCGGAGAATTGGCCTGTCCCTTAACACTTGGAAAAATACCTTTCCTATCAACATATTCATAATCTGAGACTTCAGAGATCATCTGGTCCAACCTCATTAGTTTACAGATGAGAAAGTTTACTGAGAGGGTAAAAGACTTGCTCATGTGACTGACATGGGATTTGAAGCCAGGTCTCAAAATCTAGTGCTTTATACCAGACCAATGATGATATTTATTCCTATAAAATGTTGTTTCATCTTTAAAATAGCTGAAGTTTCAAATTCAACATATACTAGTTTCAAATTTTAGTTCTGTGGGAAAAGGAAGCTGCCATCTAATTTCCTCTTTTGTTGGTGCAAGATATTATGAAAGGTCTTGATTCCTTTTAGAAATATCAACTTCTTAAATGGATTTCTGAAACTGCTTAACAATTTAGCTCAAAAATGTATTGAGTGCTTCAGATCTCCTGATGCAGAAAAATTATTTGGGTTAGTACTGCATATTTCCATTGCACTGGAACCAATTGTCATATTGATAAATTATAAGTTCAAAAAGATGTGATCATTTTTTGTACTTATCAGGACCCAACTGTAATTGATCAAATCCTTGGGAGCTCAAGAGATCCACAAAGGAGAAAGAGAGGGGAGAGCAGAGTCCTCGAGACAAAGACCTGGGAGATACCCATACCAAAGAGAGCGGGAGATACCCATACCAAAGAGAGCAGGAGATAAAGGAGAAGGAGGAAAAGGAATGGTCAGACAGAAAGGAAAAAGTAGTATCTGAAAATCCAAGGGAAGAGAATATCCAGGAGCTATGAATGGTCAGCTGTCAAAACTTCTAGAGAGTTTCAAAAGGATTAAGATTGGAAAAAAGACCATCAGATTTAGCAAATAAAGCCATCATAAGTATTCTTTAGGAGAATAGTTTTATTTTCAAGGTGTTTAGAAATTAATAAGAGTTTAAAATGTGTAAAATATGAAGGTAGCAAATGTAGGCAATTGTTTCTCAAAGTTTTGATACAAAGATTTATAGAATGATAGGGGACAGGGATGGCAAAGTGGCATTGAAGCAAGTGTGCACCCTCCAAAGCAGAATGAGGGTGATAGTGGACAGCCTTGGCTAATCTGTTTTAGTTTAATTTATTCATATCAGGTCTTTATCTCTTTGAATTATCAGCAGCTGTAAATCCCATTTGGCTAGTAGTCCCCTCCCTAGTTTTCCTACTTTTCCTTGTTTCCAGTCTCTGGAATCTACCCATCTACTCATCCCCCTCTTGAAGGTACTACAGGTACAAGTGGTACCTTGTGATGTGTCTCTAAAAATTAGAACCAAAAAAAAAAAGTTTGAGATAATGATTGGTGGGGTATCCTTAACCAGGATTAATGTCTCTGTGCTTTGACTTCCTTACCTATAAAATGAGAGGCTTGGTTTCCATGGATTCAGAAGTTCCTCCTATCTCTAAATTTAGTATCCTATATTACCATGGATTGATAGTGAAGGAGGACAGGCTGTCTAGTATACAAACTTTCTTTTTTTAATTAAAGTTTTTTTTTTTTATTTTCTAAACATATTTGTGGAAAATTTTTTCAACATTAACTCTTGCAAAACCTTGTGTTCTAATCTCCCCCCTCTTCTTCCTCACTCCCTTCTCTAAATGGCAAGTAATCCAATATATGTTAAACATGGCAAAAATATGTTAAATTCAATATATGCATACATATTTATACAATTATCTTGCTAAACAAGAAAAATCAAATCAAAAAGGAAAAAAAAATGAGAAAGAAAATAAAATACAAGCAAACAACAAGAAGAGTGAAAATGCTATGTTGTGATCCAAACTCGGTCCTCATAGTCCTCTCTTGGGTCCAGATAGTTCTCTTCATCACAAGATCATTGGAACTGGTGTGAATCATCTCATTGTTGAAAAGAGCCACGTCCATCAGAATTGATCATCATATAATTTTGTTGTTGCTGTGTACAATGATCTCCTGGTTCTGCTCATTTCACAGTTCACATAAGTCTCTCCAGGCCTCTCTGAAATCATCCTGCTGCTCATTTCTTATAGAACAATAATATTCATATGCCATAACTTATTCAGCCTTTCTCCAACTGATGGGCATCCACTCAGTTTCCAGTTTCTTGCTAGTGTACAGACTTTTAAGAAGTTTTTTTTTGTTTTTTTCTGTGCCTTCCTCAGGAAGAAATAGAAGAAAATGCTGCGACTTGTGGCTCCAGGAAAGTCTTTCTTTGATGGGCAACTAAGCCATTGTATGTTCTTGTTGGATAATTAATACAATGACACACTGTCATCCTGAAAGCCTGAAAGGCAGCATAGACTACTTGTCCTACACATCACATCAGTAAATATCTGAATACAGGAAGCTAGGGGCCAGATTGAAGACACAAGCTTCATTCTTTAGCTTTATCTCAATATATTTGGGACTAAGACAGAGACTCCCCCCAAAATCCCTCTATGTAAATTATAATCTGAATCCAAACTGATAGTTGAGGTACCAGTCCTTTCTTGTCAGCTGTTTGAAACCTCGGTTCTTTTGGCACTAGTCATGATGTCTTTGGGAGTACACGAAACAGAAACTTCTTAAGAGAGTTCCCCACAAACAAAAATGCAATGTCATTGTTCCATCCTATGCTTCTTGGAGAAAAACCTTTAAGAAGAAAAAGGAAATAACAGCATCCTAATGACTTGTTACATCAACCAAACCAGACCCAGCCTCTAACCTAGAGCTGAATAGAGCAGTAGAGTCAGGGAATCAAACAGAAGCTTGATTAATTTTAAAGTGAGGAAAATGTTTGGGAACATTTAACATGTTGGGGCAAAACTAGGGTCTTATATACATAAAAGTGGGCTGGATCATAACATAATCATTCTTAGATGTCGAAGAGCACTTCCCAGGCAGGCTCATGTGTGAACAATGTGGGCATTTCGGGATTCCATGAGAATGGTTTCCAAGTTGATTAATTCACAGGAGGGTACAGAACTAAGTGAGGCAGAAACAGGAATGCAGTATTTGGTTTGGTTTCCTGGTAGCTACAAGAAATAGGGATTGTAAGCATTATCAACAGATGTGATGGATGGCTCTTGGATTCCTGGGGAATAGGGGGAACTAATTTCCTCAGTGAACACCTTGTGCTGGTCAAAGCAACATACTTTGCCAGAAGATGAGATCATCCCCAGAGCAAAGAATTATTCTTATGCCAAACTCAAGGTACAACCTCTTTTGGGGCCTTATATCTTGTCATCAGGAATATGCTGTCATCAGGAAATCTCTAATTGCAAATGTATCTGCAACCATTCTGATCTGACTTAATTGAGTTGTTTGGAATATGAAATATTTATAAAAGAAATGTTGCCAAACCTCCTTCCAAAAAACAGCTCTTTGTTTTTTTGAGCTTCAGCTGATATGTTGTTTGGCATATTAAAAGACAAAATAATGAAGTATCACAGCAAAACTAGAAAGCTACCACTTTAAAGCAGGGTCACAATGCATATTGGCAGAGGAATTGTACAAATGTACAAAATCACAGATTTTTGAAAAATTGAAAAGTCTGTGCATGAAATGCCAGGTTAAGTGCTGCTGTACAAGTGACTTTAATAGATTTTCTGTCTGCTTTCTAGGAACTAACAACTAAACATGAAAACATCATTTGAGCAGGCAACTGTTGAATAAGTACATGTATCAAATGAAGTTTACAATGTTATCAATCAATAAACATTTATTAAGTACCTACTATGTGGCAGGAACTGTACTAAGTACTGAGGATACCAAAATAAAAAAAGGCAAACAATTTGATGGGGGAAACGGCATTCAATCTAATTGGAGAGATGACATATAAACAAATATGTGTAAAGCAAAATAGAGAAGAAAAGTACTGAAATTTAGAGGGGCTAGGGAAGAGAGTATAGAAGGGGAGATTTTTAATTGTGAATTAAAGAAAGCAAGGTAGGTCAGTAAATAGAGTAGAGAAAGGAAAGTGCTTGAGGTATGGAGCAAAACCACAGAGAATGCCCAGAGCCCGAGAAATGGAGTAAGATCATGGAATAGCCAGGTGACCAATGCCACTACATTGAATGATAAATACCAAGCATTAAAATATAAGAGGCAAGGTAGGAAATGGCTAGATACTTACTAGTTGTGTGACTCTGAGCTTGATATAACCCTGTTTGCCTTAGTTCCTCATCTGTAAAATGAGCTGGAAAAGGAAGTCTAGTATCTTTAGGCAAAAACAACCAAAAACAACTGAAAACATCATAAAGATGGTATATGGAAACTGGTGAAATCACCAGGTAAAGGAAAGAGAAAGGAAAAGCACCTGGAATAGGTCCCTGAGGGACACTTGCAGTTAAAGGGCATGATCTGGGAAAAGATCCAGCAAATGAAAGAAAATAGGAGCATTCAGATGGATATGAAGAGAACCAGAGAATGGTGTCTTGAAAACCTTGTTGTTATTTGTTCTTCATTCTCACAGAGGACCATGACATTAGGGGGGTGATGCAAGTAATTGGATTTAAGTGAGGGAGGGCTGGGCAAGATTACCTGTCTCATTTTCTCCTCCAGAGCCATCTGAGTCCAGTTGCAAGATATAGATCAAGAAGACTGGAGATGGCCCTGAAAACCTAGAGAGGAGAGAATATCAAGAATCAGGAGTGTCAAAGGCCACAGAGAGGTCAAGAAGCACAAGAACTGAAAAAAAGGACACTGAATTTAATGACTAAGAGATCATAAGTAACTTTGGAGAGAGTAATGTCAGTAAGATGATAAGTCAGATTATAAAGGGTTAAGAAGAGAGAGAAAATGAAAATTTAGAATCAGAATGGATCTTGCCCATCATTATGGCCAATCCTCTCATTTTATAGACAAGAGAATTAAGGTCTAGGAAAATTAAATACGTGCCAAGGAGTATCACACTATTTGAGGATCAGTTGGAGCACTGATCCTCATGACCTCTCAAACCTCTCCAAAATAGGAATAATGCAAAAGAAAGAACCCAAACCCAAGTAGAACCCAGGCAAAAATGGCATGAACTAACAATAGAGAAATTTACTAATCCCTAACTATTAACAATACGCATGGAACACTGGCCAACACATTCCAGCAGCTGGTTTATACAATACAAAAAAAAAATGAAAATGAATCAATAGCTGATGAAACAAAAGACTTTTTAGCACTAAATATCTGAATGGTTTAGAAGAGAAATAACAATTTTGAAAGCAGAATTTATGGCCTACACAGTAGAAATAAATGGCAAAAATAGAAAAAGTTGAGTACACAGTGGCAAGCAATGACAAAGAAACAAAAGAGAGAATAACTGGAAATGCAAATATATAATAGTGAAAGATAATCTGGAAGAAGAGAAGCAAAAATCATTAACACTGAAAGAAAATGAGCTAATATGAGCAAAATATTACTCTCAAAGACAGGATGCAGAGAGACAACCTAAGGATTATAGGTCTCCCAGAAGAATTCGACAAGTCAAAAAATCTTCACATCTTAATGCAAAAGATAATACCCAGAAAACCTTTCCAGAATTTCTGCACACATCAAAGAAAATACTAATTGAAAGAATCTATAGATTGCTTCTATGAAAAAACTCTGTGATACAGATCCTAAAATGCATTGTGGTTAAACTTAACAATTCAACTAACAAACAGTACATGCTGCAAGGGATCAAGGGAAAGACCTTTAGATATAAAGGAAAAGTCATTTAAATAAACACAAGACTATTCTGCACCTGCCAGAAACTAGAAGGAATAGGATATTATATTCCAAAAAGCAAAGGGATGCAAAATGCAACCCAAGGTAACTATAACTCTATGAATTTGAGTTTGGCCATTAATCAGGAAAAAAATGGATATTTAATAGAAAGAGCCATTTGAAAAATTTCTTTAAAAATTAGACTTCATCTAATACCCAGCACATGGGCAAAGATGACCAAAAAAGGAGGAATAATCAGTGTTGGAAAGGTTGCTCTCGAACTACTAATTAGTAGAGTTGTGAATAACTGCAACTATTTTCATAAACATTTTGGAATTTTGCAAATAAAGTAACTAAAATGTCCGTTCCTTTTGATTCATCCCAGAGATTCCATCACTAATCTTATATCCCAACAGAGTCATAGAAAAAAGAAAGTCCTTATATACAACCAAATATTTTTATAAAAGGACTTTTTGTGATGGCAAAGAATTGGAAGAAAAGAAGATACCTGTTCATTGAGGATTGGCTAAACAAATTGTGAGTTCATGAATATTACTGAGCTGTAAGAAATGATGTATGTGCTGAATACAGTGAAACTTAGAAAAATCTATATGATGTGATACATAGTGAAGTAAACAGATAAGAAAACAATATACACAATAGCTAAAACCATTGGAAATGGAAAAAAGAATAAACATATCCATATGCATATACATACATGATGTAAATATTTCAAAACTATAGAGAGTAAGTCTTAATTGTAAGAAAAGATATGAAAATATGAAGACCCAAATTTTCCAGACCTGTTCCAATGTATTAATCAGTTATATTGATATTCCCCTTCTTTTTCTTTCTTTTTTATGTCATTAAAATATTTGTTATATGGGTTGACTCTGTGAAAGGGGAGGAAACTATGATTATATAACATTAATAAAAACATTGTAATTATTTTCATGGAGCCACATTCCGAATATGCCTTATAGTAGGATTTGAACTTAAATTTTTCTGATGACAAATCTAGTGCTATATATTCTGCTTCTTAGCAAAAAGGACTATGAAGAGACTTGGAAGATAAGAAAAGTAATATAACACATCCTTTCAATAAATCACTTTATTATTGGATAATTCAATAACAATGAGGATCAAACTATTTAGCTATTCTAAAATGGAATGAACAATTCCACACATTTTAATTTAGAAACATATAGAGGATTTATAATCTGTAACTATCTAGGCACATTGGCACAGTGCCTAGGACATAGTAGATGCTTCATTAATGTATGTTATACATAAATGTGTTTACATGTTAACAAATGGATGGATCTACAAAATAGTTAACTACAGAGCTGCCTCATAAGGTGGTAAGTTAATTCACAAATAATGTTGTTGAGTGGATTCATGTTTCAGATAAGAGCTGGACTGATTTCAAAGGTGCTTTCCAATTTTTACATACTATGGCCCTATATCCCATTTGTCTAAATTTATACGTTTATACAATCTTACTGATTAAAAAATAATAATAATGGGTGATGGGGAGAGACTTTTTAGCACACGTGTGCTTTCTTTTGGTAAAGAACAATTTGGAGAATTATTAAAAATAAAACTCTTTCCACAAGGAAATAAATCATAAATTTCACACACTATTTTCGACCTTTAGCAGTAATGAAAACCATAAACCCAGGAACTGTTTTTTCCCCAGGGTAATGTTATACTGTTGTAAAATCTCCAAGAGAATGGTAGTTTCATAACACTTTTTGTACTTATCTAAATCCACAAGTAATGAAAGCATCAGAGGGCTACTAATTCTCCACACTCACCTCAGAGTTCTAAGTTACCCAGTTGCTCCATTTCTCCCATTAAAATAAACCATATCCATAACATGATTTTTTAGTGGGCATTGACAAAGAAAATAGTCTCAAACTCAGGGTTCCTCCCTCTTTAGATAAACTGTAATGTGTTCAGCTATGGTACTGTACAACTAAGTTTTGTTGTCAATTAAAGAAAGAAAATTTAAGCTCTAGACACACCTCCTTAAAAAAAAAAAAAAAAGCAAATTTGGAACCAAGACAGTGTATTTGAGAGACCATTCCAGTCCAACTCAATATTCTCTTCCAAAAATATTTAAAATAAGATGGAAAATCTAATTCTAGAGCAGCTTAACTAATAAAAGGTCAGTGAGATGTTTTTTCCAGCCTAAGACAATTGAGCAAGTCAGAAAGAGAAGTATGTGACACTAGAGTGGGAGGTAGCCCAAGACATAGGTGACAATACCAGCTGTGAACATTGGAGACTGCAGCAGAGAGCTGTAACAACAGCAGCAACAACCATAGGAGCATCCTTGGGAGCTCTCCCTGCCTAGAAACAATAAAGGGGACTGGACAATTGGTCAGAAAGAGATTGCAGAGGGCCCCTATGCCAACACTGGGTGCAGTACCAAGTGCCACTTGCAAACTCCATTGCCCATTACCCAGTTCCAGTATAGATCACAAGGGAGCAGGGGTCCTGATCCCCATTCCAAGACAGAAAGAGAAAGAAAGAAACAGAAACAGAGGAGGGCTCCTAATTTCTTGCAGCAGCTCCAGGGCAGAGAGAGGAGTATTAATGATTGTGGTTACAGGGGATGTCCGTACTGATTAAGGACTAGAGTGCAAATGAGAGAGCAGTGACTACCTCTTTCCATAAATCACATCACCTTGGAAACATTGGAAATGTACAGAGCCCTAGAAATATCTGTGAAAAATAGCAAACAAAAAAATCAGAAGCTTGAGACAGTGGTCTCTATCCTGATTTCAGAAGTGATTAGAGACTAACTCAAATATAAAGTTCAAAGTCAAGAAACAAGGAAGTTCAAGAAACAAACTCAGAAGACAGCAAAATGAAAACACTTATAAGCAACCCCCTCCCTAAAAAATGCAAATTGGGCACAAGCCCACAAGATTTTCTAGAATCAAAAAGAAAGATTTTTAAAAGGAGCAAAGAGGTTTTTGTGTTTTTAATCAAATAAGAGTAGTAGAAGAAAACTGGGGAAGGAAATGAAATCAATGCAAGAAAATTATGGAAAGAGAATTTACAGCTTGGTAAAAGAGGTACAAAAGTTCACTGAAGAAAATCAATCCTTTAAAATTAGAATTGTACAAGTGGAAGCTAATGATTCCATGAGAACATCAAAAAAAATTTTCAAGTAAATGAAAATATAGAATAAAATATAAATAAAACTCACCAGAAAAACAAATAACTTGGAAATTAGATTTGGGATAGATAGCTTAAGAATTGTTGGACTAGGGGCAGCTAGGTGGCACAGTGGATAGACTACCAGTCCTAAAATCAGGAGGACCTGAGTTCAAATTTGACCTCAGACACTTAACACTTTCTAGCTGTGTGACCCTGAGAAAGTCATTTAACCCCAGAGCCTCAGGGAGAAAAAAAAAGAATTATTGGACTACCTAAAAGCTATTTTCAAAGTGCTTTGTAAATATTGTCTCATTTTATCCTTGTGACAACTTAGGAAGTAGATACTATTATTATCTTCATTTTATAGAGAAGGAAACTGAGACAGACCAATATTTTGACTTTCCCAGGACCATATAGCTAGTTAAGAATTTATGACCAAAAGGATATGAACAGACAATTTTCAGATAAAGAAATTGAATCTATTTATATTCATATGAAAAGGTGCTCCAAATCATTATTGAACAGAGAAATAGAGATACAACTTTGAGATACCACTGCACACCTGTCAGATTGGCTAAGATGACAGGAAAAGAGAATGATGAATGTTGGAGAGGATGTAGGAAAACTGGAACACTGATACATTGTTGGTGGGATTGTGAACAAATCTAACCATTCTGGGGAGCAATTTGGAACCATGCTCAAAAAGTTATCAAACTGTGCATACTTTTTAACCCAGCAGTGTTTCTCTACTGGGCTTATATCCCAAAGAGATCTTAAAAAAGGGAAAGAGACCCCACATGTGCAAAAATGTTTGTGGCAGCCCTTTTTGTAATAGCTAGAAACTGGAAATTGAATGGATGCCCATCAATTGGAGAATGGTTAAATAAATTGTGATATATGAATATTATGGAATATTATTGTTCTGTAAGAAATGACCAGCAAGATGATTTCAGGAAGGCCTGGAGAGACTTACATGAACTGATGCTGAGTGAAATAAATAGAACCAAGAGATCATTATACACGTCAATAACAAGATTTACAATGATCAATTCTGATGGACGTAGCTCTCTTCAACAATGAGATGATTCAAAACAGTTCCAATTGTTCAGTAAAGAGAATCAGCTACACCCAGAGAGAGAACTATGGAAAATGAGTGTGGACCATAACATAGCATTTCCACTCTTTCTATTATTGTTTGCTTGGATTTTTGTTTTCCTTCTCAGGTTTTTTCTTTCTAGATCTGGTTTTCCTTATGCAACAAGATAACTGTATAAACATGTATACATATATTGGTTTTAACATATATTTTAACATATTTAACATATATTGGACTACCTGCAATCTAGAGGAGAGGGGTAAGGAGGAGAAAAGTTGGAACAGAAGGTTTTGCAAGGGTCAATGTTGAAAAATTACCCATGCATATATTTGATAAATAAAAAGCTAAAATAACAATAATAAAAAAAAAGAATCTATGACCAGATTTGAACTCAGATTTCTAGGTCCACCAGTCTATCTACTGATCCACAAAGCTGCTGCTTGTATTAACTTTGTGTAGCATCCCTTTTTCTATCTCCTCAACTTACAAGGTTCCTCAGAGGACAGTTATATTCAGAGATACAGCACATTATATGTCTGCACTCCAAAAACTGTAGCTTAACAGTCATCACTAAGGCATTTGTTTGTCTTGACAGAGGACATAATTTGACCAAAGCAAAGGCGTTTCCCAGATAATTGTAGTTATTTACAATAGAACTTTGCCACAAGCTTGCCACACTCCCAGAAAATTTAGGATTCACTCATGTAAACATATATAACTTTAAAAACAGAAATTAGGCATGAGAAGACTACATGCGAGAAACACTTTTGGATGTAAACACACATATACATATATACATATGTATGTGTAGATACACATGTATAAAACAGATACATTTGACACACATACATGCAGACATGTATGTAAAACCACACTTCTGTATACTTCTGTTTTTGAGTTCTCTATCTGGAATTATACAGCATCTTCTTTCATAGGTCCTGTGTAGTTTATTTAAACATTTATAATACTCAGAATAACAGTCATTTACATTATTCTTCAAACAATAGTGCTATTTATTGGTTCTGCTTATTTTATTCTTCATATTTCATGAAAATCATTCCCTGTTTTTCTAAAATCTTGCAGCCCAAGTAATATTCCATCACAGTCATATAACACAACTTTCTTAGTCATTACATAATTGATGGGCAATCTTTCAATTTCTAGTTTTTTTTGCTACCACAAAGAGAGCAGCTAAACATACTTTAGAACTTTTGTTTTTCTCTTTTATCATCTTTGGAAACATACCTAATAATGGTATTGCTGGATCAAAAGGTATGCACAGTTTTATAATTATTTGGGCATAATTCCAGATTATTTTCCAAAATGGTTAGATCACAAGATAATTTCGATAGATAAATCCAATACACTTGTAATTAAAAATGTCATTCAGCATCTAGAGGAAAAACTATGGAGACTGAATGAGGATCAAAGCATACTTTTTTTTTCTTTTTTTCCCTTTTGTTCTGATTTTTCCTTTACAACATCACTAATATGGAAAGTTGTTTATGTATATGTATAATCTATATGAGATTGCTTGCTGTGTTTGAGAGGGGAAGGTAAGAAAGAAAGGAGGAAAATTTTGGAGCTCAAAATCTTAAAAAATGAATATTGAAAACTATCTTTACATTTAACTAGAAAAAATAAAATCCCATTAAGTGGCAAAATGGTTGGATCATTTCACCATTCTACCAATAGTATATAAGTGTTGCAGTTTTTCCATAACCCCTCCATCATGTCATTTTCCCCATCTATCATTTTGTCAATCTGGTAGGCATAAGATGATATCTCATAAGATTTTTTAAATTTATATTTTTCTAATCAATACTGATTTAGAGAATTTTATAGAATCTTATGTGGTTTTGATTTCTTCATGCAAAAATTACTTGTTCATATTCTTTGACCATTTGTCAATTGGGAAATGACTCATTCTTATAAATTTGACAATGTTCTTTATACATTTGAGATATGAGACCTCTATCTGAGAAACTGTCCGTAAATTTCCTCCTCTTTTTCTGTTTTCCTTCTAATCTTAGCTATATTGTTTTATTAAAAGGTAAGCTTCTTAAGGAAATAATCTGTTTCATTATTGTCTCAATACCTACAAAAGTGCTGATACATAGTGGGTAGTTAATAAATGTTTATTGACTGATTTCTTTTACTCAAAAACCCTTTTGAGAAGGTAGATAATGACACTAACTTCACTGATGTTGCCAAGATTAAAATAACAATGTTCATTTAAACCCATCAACTTCTCAAAGGAAAAAAAAAAGGATTAATATAAATAAAAGTTGCTGTTAAAAATAATTACTACTTGACTACTCAATCAACTCTCATTTGGACAAAGTTTGACTTCTAAAAAAATTCTTCCTCCTTGGGGCTTCCTTATGGCACATCCTCAGCACTTTGTTTAAAAGAAAACAAAAAACTATATATTATCTCCAATTGAACTAAGTTCAATGGATTAGGACTGAAGACATATCATGGGTAAGACACTGGGCTTGATCCTCAGGAAAAACAAATAATATTAATGATATATTCATAAAAATTGACAAAAGACACTTAAAGTTGTTTTTAAGCAAATCTTTGATTTCATTGGCACTAGATGTATACCTTTTTGCAATTAGTAATTTAAAAAACTATGCTGGGGCACTAATATGTTGTTATTCATTCAAGATCATATTGTTAGTAAACATCAGAATCAGGGATCAAATCAAGTCTTTCTGAACGCATGGCCAGCTTTTTAACCATTACATCATATTGTCTCATATACATACATTGTCTTTACATTATACGTATATATGCATTATTTCATACATACATTATCTTATTTCAGTCTCACAATAACTATGGGAAAATAAGATATAGTCCCATTCCTAGCTCACTTTCTGACATAGGACATAAGAATGATCAGGTAGATTTAATATAAAATAGACTATGGAAATGCCCAAATCAAGGCAAAGAGCCAAGGATGAGATGCCATGCAGCTAAAAGGATCTGAGATGCTTTATGAGAGGTAATCAATTGAATTTTTCTTTTAAAGTCATATAGAATTTTAACCCACAGTAATGGGGAGAAAGGATTCCAAGCATCACACAAGATTTTCAGAATTGACTATGCAAACCCTTGCCAGGTATCATTAACTGGTTATGAGCAAGTACAATCAACAAATCAAACAAGGATGGCACTAGATTCAATCACCTAGATGATACAGAAGTGATTATTGGTCAGACATACAATGAATGAGGAGACCTCTAAAGTACCTCCCAATTCTAATATTCTATGATGCGGTCATTTTTAAAGAACTATAAGATGTCCTTTATATATTAATTGATTTATCTTCACTATATCCACTCAAATCATCTATATTTCTATGTCTATCTATAAGGAACAATTACCACTGAAATCCTATTTGAATGCCTGATCATGATGTGGTGACTATACGTTTCTAAAGGTAAAAAAAAAATAGCAGCAGCTAATTACTCTTACTCAAATGGAAATAATTCAAAAGTATAATGCTAGAGATTGAGACCTTTATTTATTATAGGTATTTCAGGGGAATACAAAGATTTATAAAATACATAATTTCATAATCTAACTATGAAGCAAGACAAATAATACTATAAGGCAGAATGTAAATGCCATATAAACAGCATCAACAATCAGTTCCAGAATTTAAAAGGAATATAAACATGTACACTCATAAGATACTAGTTGAGCATAGGCCAGAATCTGTGGTTGGAAGAGTTTGTCTTCATTTGATTTAGAAAATCTTCAGTCTGCCTTCTTAAAGCATGCACGTAACTGGGGGAGCTGCAGAGTTCCGGAAGTTACAGATGAACCTTGGTCTCTGTCTCCTCCCTCCCCCACAGCAGAGATTTCAAAGGAAGGAAGTATCATTAGAACTGCTCCCAAAATAATAAACAATATGAGGAAGTAGTCTCAAATGACCTTAAAAGAAATACAAAAAGAGGTTGAGGTTTGTGAGGTTGGAAGGTTGGAAAGAAATGGTGCTATGAGAAAGAGAACCACTATTGGCCTTAGTTATTTAGTCACAAACTCTAAGTGCTTTTAAATACAGATTATAAGGATTCAACTTTCTAATTGGGACAAATATAATGGTGTGATAAAAGCCCTAGTTGGGACCTTGGGCGCTGCAGATAAAAGGATTACTTGATTAATAACTTTCAAGCAATTAGAGCTCTTCTGAAAAAATGGAATAGGCTGTTTGGAGGGGGCAATAAACAGTCTATCATTAAAGTTACTTCGGCAGAGGCTACATTAGTACCTATGAGGAATGCCACAGAAGAAATACTTCTTTGAGAAAAAATGTGGTCAATAGGACCACTAAATTCTCTGCCAGTTAGGTTGTTGTAAGTGGGTTAGAGAATATTGTGATGGCATAACATTTCTTTTTCCACCCCTGTTGATCATCACCCAAATGTTTTTCAAAGATTAAAAAAAAACACATCAAGATTAATTTATTCATTCATCAAAAATGTGATAAGCCCATAGAGGAAAAGAAAGGAAAGAAGAGGAAGAGGAGAGGAGAGAAAGCAGGAAATAGAAGGGCAGGAGAGATGAGAAGAAAGGGATTAGAAATGAGATGGATAGAACTGGAACCAAGAGAATTTTCTCTCAGAATAATGAAAATCAAGCCCAGAATATAATTTCCCTCATTGGGTGCTCCACCTTTTGAAGGATGATGTTTTTGTTAAAATAAGGAAATTATGAGTTATTTTGCTTCTGGGAAGCAGTTTTCCTTAGTAATACAAGTTACTCATCACTACTATATAAGCCCCTATGTAAAGCTTGTGATGCTTACTTCATTTTTCATTTGTTTATTCATTTTACCTAACTGCCCCGATGACAAGATTGTTTCTCGATCTGCTTCTATTGGTCCATTTAATACATGCCATTCAATAAACTTCTCTTCCATGATTTTTAGATTTTCTCAAATATGTTTTAATACAAAGTCTTACTTCTATTATCTATCCTATTCTACTTTTTTCCTATCTTATTGTACTCAACAGTCATATAATATCATTGAATCATACATATAGAGATATGAGATCAGAAATCATTAAGTTCAATTTTTTTTATTTTATAAATGAGGAAACTGAGGCTCTGGGAAGTTAAAATGACTTCATAAATGTCACAAAGCTAGTGGATGACTGAAGCAAGATTAGAATCTAAATCCTCCTGACTCCAACTTTAGTATTCTATCCCCCCACACCCTATTCCAGATATTGGTCCATGTCAGTTCTCAGGGATACCTGAATTTAAATTGATTCCCTTTCCTCAGGAAGGAAATTTAACTTACATATTAGCATACCTAGGTCCCACATTCTCTTCAAGTGGATATGGGAATGCCCTTGTAAGAACCACTGTTTTTCATTCTAGGGTAGTTCAGGGTGAATCCATAGTTATTTACTTTTAAGAGAATGTAAGCTCCTTCAGGGTAGGATTTGTTTCAAGTTAATCTTTGTATCCTCAGAACCCAGCACAGTGTCTGGCACATAAAAAGGAATGCTTGTGACTAATCAATCGGTTATGCAGTTCCTGACCCAGCATCTTCAAAAGGAATCAGAAGCCCTGCTGAATCTCTGCAGATTCAGCAGAGAGGCAATCTCAGTATCCATCATATCTTTTTTCAGAACTTTTTGTCTTATTCTTTGGTTACCAAATATTGTTAAATGCAAACTACCCCAAAATGATTCTTGAAGATCTCTAAAAGAAGTCAGGGAAGAGTGGAACCCAAAGTGGTCAGGAGTTCCTGTTTAGCCCACATCCCTAATATAACCCCTTGTTACATATGCATGACATAAAGTTACATGAGGCATTTTGAATAGTCTAGGGTTATACTTTGTCCTGTCATTTCTTGATCCAAACCAATATTTTCCAACATTATCTTTTGTCTGCCTCCCTGTTTCTCCCTTCTATTGACAGTAGCATTATACGTTTATTTTGTTTGCAAGAGTTTAAGTTATTTGTAGAATTTCTTTACCATTTTCTTCATCCTCTGCAATAATTAATACAAATTCTCTCTTCAAGAAGGGACTATTAAAAAATTTAGAAAGAAGGAATTTTAAGTCATTCTGCTATTTAGCTGCAACTTCCTTATATATTCTGGCATGATTTATAGCAAGAACATCTATTTTATTAAGGCTTAATTTTTCAGGGTGTCTGAGGCAGATATGAATTCAGATCTTCCTTACCACAGATGAAGTGTTCTGATCTCTGCACCTCCTAGCTACGTTCAGTATTATATGGATTCATTGATCACTGGAAAAAGATCTCATTTATAAGCTACCAACAGTTGAATTAATATCTAAAGATTGTCTAAATTGTAATATTTGGTCCCCTCTACTCCCTTTTCAAACACTCTTACCATTGCTATCAAACAGAACTGCTATAGCAAACAGAGGGACATTAAATATTTTTCTTTGTTTCATGTGTTTCCATGGTCAGCGAATTCTTTATCTAGTAATCAGCCTACTGATCTCTCAATGCATAGGTAGCCTGGTTCTTTAATAGCAGATATAGTTTGTCTCAGGGATAAGATTTAAAATCTTTCCAATGTAGAAGAATTTTTCAGTTTTCCCTATGATAGGCTTGAAAAAAAATCACTTCTATACTATATGATAATGAATCAGTAGAATTTACCAGAAACCTTGGAAACAATGCTTTAAAAACAGTCACTGATGATCCTTTCAGGATTAAAAGCTATCTATCAATTTATCAATAAAAAATAACTATTTATTAAGGGCTGGCAGCTAGAGAGACACAAGTAAAACCCCGCAAGTAATTTACATTGCGATAAGAGAAACAACAAAATTTTCTATGTAGAATATAAATAAAATTAATAAAGGGTATGGAGAAAGGGAGGCAGGAAAGGTGCAACCTGAGAAGAAAACCAGGAATTCCAAAAGTTTAGGAGTTTTGGGGTTTGTTTTTTTTGTTTGTTTTTTTTTGTCTATGTGTGTTTGTGTGTGTGTGTGTGTGTATGTGTGTATGTGTGTGTAGTGTAGTGTAGTGATTAAGCTTGTATGAATGGATTGCAGAATTCATTGAGGAAGTGAAGAGAGTAAACTAAAAAAGATTGAAAATCTAGGAAAAAGCCGGATTGTAAAAAGATTTAAATGTTAGAAAGAATTCATATTTGCTCCTCAAGGCCATAGGAAAATTGCTGGCACTTACTGAATAAGAGTCATGACATGATCATATTTGTGCTTCAGGAAACTCACTGTGGCAACTGTGTGAAGGATGGATTATAATGGAGAGAGGCTTGAGAGAAGGAACTATTATTATAGGCTATTGTAATAGTCTGACCAAGAGATGATAAGTACCTAAACTAGAGTGTTAGCTTCAGGAGAGAAGGGAATGAATATGAGAGATGTTGTGGAGATAAAAGTGCAATTTTGGCTGCTGAATGAATATATGGTGTAAATTAGAATGAGAATTTAAGGATGACATTTAGATTGGACTCACGCATAAGTAGAAGAATAAAGGTATCTTTGGAAAAGGAGAAAATTTGAGGTAGAGGGAGAGAGAAAATAATGAATACTATTTTAGATATGTTGAGTTGAAGATGACTTTGGGTCATCCAGTTTAAAATATCTAAGAAGTGGCTGGTAATGCAGGAAGAAGATGAGGACTACTTATACACATCTGGAATTTCCCTGCACTGAGATGATATTAAACTCTGGGAAATCAATGAGAAAAAAAGAATTGTCCAGAGTACAATTACAGTCTGTAGAATCAAGAGGAAAAGAAAATAAGCAAACCAGCAGGAGGAGAACTGAAAGGGCAGTGTATTAAAAACTCAGAGAAAAAAAGAGCATCCAGGAGAATGGATTTGTCAGCAATACCAAATGCAGCAAAGAAGTCAAGGAAGATGAGGATTTTGAAAAGCCATTAAACTTGCCAATTAAAAGATTGCTGGTAACTTTGGAGAAGACAGTTTCAATTGAACTATGAGGTCAAAGGCCAATGGCAAATTGGATAGAGTACGAATGCTGGAGTGAGGAAGACCTGGTCTTAGATACATACTAGAGGTATGTATCTGGGCAAATCACTTAACTCTATTTCCCTCAGTTTTCTCATGAGCTAGAGAAGAATATGACAAAACATTCTAGTATCTCTGTCAAGAAAACCCCAAATGGGGTCACAAAAAGTTAGATATAATTTAAAACAGCTAAACAACAAAGAAGAAAAAGAGGCAGTATAGACTCATTAAGTGTGTGGGTGGCTTTTTTAAGGAGTTAGTTCTTATACATTATGATAAAAAAACTAACTAGGAACACAAAAGATGCTTGATTTTGAGAAATACAGATGCTGAAATGAAGCATGGTATAGTATTGATTGAATGCTAGACTTTGAGTCCAGAATATGTGTCTTTACATAGATTGGACAAGTAAATGCTAATATTATCTCCACTTTACAGCTGAGGAAACTGAGGCAGAAAAAGGTTAAATGGTTTGCCATGGGTCTTGCATCTAGTAAATCTTTGGGGCTTGATTCAGACTCAGGTCTTGCTTAATTCCAGGTCCAATCCTCCATCCACTTCACACCATTTAGATTCTTGGTAGTAATAAGATAAATAAAGTTTAAGGTATCCATAGCATTTGTCTCATTTCTTTATTTGTAAAGTTCTTGAACTCTATTCTCACTCTTGTTTAACATAACTGAAGAATATTGTACTGAAACATTGAATAATCTTTATACTTTAATGGTGATTTTGCAAAACTAATGAAAAATAGTTAGTAGTCAGTAGAATTAGTAGAAATTAGAAGAAAATTGAAAGAATTTTCCAAATAATACAGAGGTTATTCAAAATATCCTAAAACTCTGAATAATCTCTATATGAATTAGCAAATCCTCTCAATAATAATTGGCTAAAAAGCCTCTCAGCCTTCTCTAATGCCTGATCAAATACAAATGTGAAGAAGTAGCAGATTTAGGAAATCTAAATGGTTCAAGCTAGGACAAAGTTCCCTCAAGACATGAAGTAATGCTGTCCAAAGGGATACATGGCAACATTCACTGTAACAGGGCATGAGCAGCCTTAGCAACAGGACAAAGAAAGAGATTTACAGATTGAGACAGAATAAAAGGAGATGATGTGACAAAAAGATACAGAAGAGAAGACCAGTATCTGGCTCTCTAAATAGAGAATAGAACCATTTCCTCTAGTTTTGTTTGTTTGTTTTTTCTGACAGCCTGGTAAGAACCTATACTATATTGTATATACCATATTGGGAAAGTACTGAACAAGTTGTGGTATATGATCATGATGAAATACTACTGTACTATAAGAAATAACGGATTTGGATGAAATAATGAAGAGATAAATGAGCAGAACCAAGAGAACGTTGTATGCAATAACAGTCATATTATCTTAACAGCTTTGAGTGAATATCATTTTGACTGTTATAAATAACAAAATTATCTTTAAAAAGACATAAAGAAAGACCTTATCTGTATCCAGAGAAAAAACTGATAAATAGATAAATAGAAGTGTGTATAGAATGCCTATAATATGCATATAGATACATATACACATATATTTATGTTCAGTGGTAACCATCTCTAAAATGGGATAAGAGATGGAAGGAAAAAATGTATATGATAACTTTATTATATTTTAAAAGGATTTTAGAAAGTTGTACATAACAGATTTGCTGTTTCATGTGCAATCATTTTTATTGTTATTTTATGTAACTGATGCTATGTAAATGCTTTTTTATTCCATAAATTTAAAATAAAATAAAAAAAATTTCAAAGAGCTTATATTCACTATCAATGTTTTCCTTAGGTAAAGATTAAATTGGTTAGTGGTTTCTTTGTATTCCTGCATCCTAACTTTTCTTCTTCCTACATTCCCTACCTCCATGGTAAATAGTAAGTTGAGTAATAGATGGGATTCTGGGGGTCAGGAAGACCTCTAAGCTCAAATCCTGCCTTACTAGCTGTGGGATCCTGGACAAATCATTTAGTTTGTCAGCCTGTTTCCCCATCAGCTAAAGTGAAGATAATAATAGCACCTACCTCACAGGTGGGTCACTTAATTTATGTTTGCCTCCATTTTCTCATCTGTAAAATGAGAATAATAATAGCACCCAACTGTCAGGTTTACATAAAGACCAAATGAAATAAAAATTATAAAGTGCTTAGCACAGGGATTGGCACATAAGTGCTATATAAAAGCTATCATTACCATCATCATCATCTTTAGGGGGATAACACAGTTCAGCTCAAGCAAGTTGGAGCCTACTCCAGTTTATCCCAGAGCAGCATCCTAAACCAGAATCATTTGACTCTAAGGGCTGCTACTCTCAAAAATTTTTAAAGTGGCAAAAAGATACAGACCTGTATATTCACTGGGGAGATTGTTCTTAGTTACCATGCACAGAAAGGCAGCTGTTCATTCTCTTGTACAGGGACAAGACACAGGGTCATAATCTTTACTTCCAGAAATTCCAACAGCCTTTCTCCAAAACAAGGCCATGTAGCCAATGTTTGCTGGTAGGCTTTTGCATTCTCTTTTTAAAGTTTCCCTCTTTTCTCAGGTGATTACTTGGTTAGTTTACAAGAGCCACCACTGGACTTACCTGGCAACAGAATTTGGCATTGCTTGGACTGGGAATGGGGTGGGAGAGGGGAATCAACTAAAAACACAATGATTTAGACTTAATATGCAATACTGATGTGACCAGAAGTTGAGCTTCATTTCATAGGGTTGGAAATTTTTAATTTTTCAATTTCAGTCTATTCAGGTTTTGTCTGTTCCTATTCTTCTCCATTCTTAACTTCACAACAACTTGCTTGAGGATTCTCCCCCAATAATTAATAGGATTTGGCTTCTCTGAATGATTGTAAAGTTGGCTATAGTTTCTCAGAGCACTCATGACAAAGGCTGAATTTACTCTGTAGCAGAAGCTCATGCTCAGTTAGAAGTCTGGAAGTCTGATTTTTTTAAGTCCATTTTCAGGGACACAAAGTATCTCTTGTGCCCCAGTGTTTACTGATCAACTGGCAGTTTGCCCACTGTCTAGAAAGGAGAGCTGACTTGTTTTTGAATGAAATGTTTTGTAAGACTTTATCTAATAAAACCACATTGGCTTCATTCTAATGTGTATCCTATCATTTAAGAGGATGACTGTTACATTGTTTTTCAAAATTCTGAGCTGATTTTTTTCTTCAAAACTATTCTCTAAGTGTCAGGAATAACAAGAAAAATTAAAATTTAAACAGACATCTTAGCAAAATGAATGGAAAAATAGGTTTGAAAGTTGGAAAAACCTAGATTCAAATCTAGCCTCTGATAGTTATCCAAGGTGTTAAAAGACCCAAATCATTGTATACTGTAGCTTTCTTGGAATACTAGAAACCTGTTTTAAGGGGTTTTTTGATTATTCAACAGCAAAAATGTTAATATTTTATGTCACCTTTCAATATATTACATCTCTTGAAAACAAGGTTTGTTATTTTATTTCTCCCCAATCTAGCACAATGTTTAGCATCTAGTAGGTACTTAATAAATGTGTATTGAATTGAACTTTTACTAACAGCTCAAAACACACACACACAAGTAGTGTAGTCAGTATCAGAATTTATTTTATTTTCTCCATTACAAAATGTGAGATCCCTATAGGTTTCCCACAAGGAGGCATTTACCCAGCTTCTTGGTTATCTTATCACAGAATCATAAATTTAGAAAGAACTTCAGAGGACATATAACCCAAACCTCCGTGATTATGGAAAAAAGCAATTGTAGTTAAGATTAAGTGATTTCCAAGGTCACACAATTAGTATATACTGAGGCATGTTTTTGAAATTCTCTGACTCTTAGCTGGGTAGTCTTTCCACTATACCAAGCTTCTGCTTAGCCAGAGACTTCTTATGATATGGCCAGGTGATTTTTTGTTGTTGTTATTTTGTATATAGATATGTGTGTGTGTGGATGTGTGTAAATTTTGCTTTTCAACTGTTCTATACATACAGTTCAACCCTAATGTCAAGCTAATATTATATTATTAATAAGGATTCTTCTTTCCTCCTTCACAGGTCTGAGAACCACAAAAGATGAGAAATTCTTATGATCTCTGCTGCAGAAAACATCCCTCCTGTAATAATGGAGAATTAGAAAAAAGAGAAATAAGATAATGCACAGGGGATGAAGGTATAGATGAAACAAAACATCACCTTGTTGAATGTCATCTCTTTAATAATGGGAAACATGATAGGTTCTGAGATATTCATGTCTCCCAAAGGGGTTCTAAAGCATAGTGCTTCTTATGAACTTTTTCTGATTATTTGGATTCTTGAAGGGATGTTTTCATAATGTGGAATTTTATATTACATAGAATTAGGGCCTTCATCATTAAGTCTGGAGCAAGTTATGCCTACATCTTGGAAGCCGTTGGCAGCTTTATAGATTTTATTAGTCTGTGGTCATCTTTATTCATCATTGAGCCAACAACACAGGCAGTCATAGCCATTACATTTATTAATTATATCATTCAATCCCTTTCCCTACACTGTGAGCCCCATATGCCTTGTAGCTACCTGCATATGTGAGAACCATACACTGTTACCTTTCTTATTTCTATTTTTTTTCTATTTTGCTTTGTCTAAGGTGATTTCATGGACCATCTTTGAAAATTCTTTAGTCAGAGATTTCTAATTATTATATAAACTCATGAGAAGCAACAAAGCATAGTGGATTAGAGAATGACTCATTCTCTCAGTGTTTTAGACAAGTTTAACAGGTGCCCATCTTCAATGTCAACAGAAGGTCGTTCTAGGAACTTCCCACCCTGATAATATAACAAGTCCAGTCAAAAAACAAATCTCACATTTATATAGAATTATGAAACTTAAGAAGATTTCTTCACAATGCCCCTCTTGAAGTACTTAGTATAAATAATTCCTATTTTACCAATTTGGAAACTGAAGCTCAGGTGGAAATTTTTTTTGCCCATGATTACACAGAGGGTGTCAGAGCTCAAATATAAACTCAGTTTTCCTTCTATTTTGTTTCTCATTCAAATTGGGCCAATTCAATTTGAAAATATAAGTTTACATACAAAATATGGGGAAAATCTATTTGTTTCTCTGGAAAGCCAAATTTATTTATTTTAAACGTATCAGAAGATGATTGAAAATACTTAGGATGAGTTATACTTCTTGACAGAGAAGCAATGGCAGTAAATAATGAAACTTGTAGATTCAAAGAGACATTGGGAGGGTTGTTTTTGTTGGAAGGGAGGGCGTCAGAGGGAAGCATTTGCATGGATATACTAGAACCAACTTGAACCATTTCTGAGACAAACATTAAATATTCAGTTTGAGCATTCATAGATCTGAAGTTAGGAAGCATTACAAATCAGGTTTGTTTTATGTATTGCCTTAGGAAAAAACTTAAAATGGACTTAAGAAAGTAATGGAGAAAATGTCAATAATGAAGGTGTATGTAATATGAAAATGTATCATGCTACTTTTTTTCTGTTAAATATGTATATGTGATTGCAGAGAACTAGCTAGGTAGTAATAGTGATGCCAAAAAAAGAAGATAAAAAAAAAGAAAAGAGGATTGATGAAACATTTTGAAATACATAGAAGAAAGCAGAAAGAAGTTCAAGAAGGGACACAGAAAAGCAGAATAGTTTTGTTTAATGATGTTTATGATGTTTAATATATTTATTTTTTAAAAAACTACATATAATAGAAGTTCACAATTTAACAAATAGTCCTCTTTTCCATTCTTTTTTTATATTGAAACATTCATATTTGTTAAGTTCATAAAAAAGATAAAGAAAATATTATTAAAATAAAACATATTAGCTCTGATCTAAGTCCCATCTTCCAATTGACAGGTTCCTAGGTTAGTAGTTAATGAAACTGGGACAAAAATTTAGATCTCTTGACACCCAGCTCAATCCAAGATTACATTCATATATACTGTGAATTCCAATCTCACTCTAACATCTGAGAATATCTAATAATTGTTTTGATTTAACAGGTTTTGGGAAAATAATTAGCTTCAGATTTAAGTTCTGTCTTCAAGTAGAATTCTAATTTCTTTCTCCTTGGTTTCCCCACAGATAATTAATGATAGCTATACCAAAAAAATTTCCTTAAACAATACACACAACAGTGACTCCAGACCCAGAGAAGTTGGAAGGAAATCCCCTTTTACCTCTTCCTCTAGGGGTCCTTAGCTCTGGACGCATATTTAAGCACTGGATTGAGTTCAGGGATTTCTTTATGTCCCTATTGTGGAACACTCAGGAGAATCACCTGAAGCTTAAGTTTGGCTCATATCTAGGATTGCCCAAAAAATGGAAACAGAAAGGTAATCTATATGACAGAGATCAGGTATAGGAAAGGGAAGGGAAAAAGGAAAGGAAGAAGTATTTATTAAGTCCTCCCATGTACTAAGCACTTTAAACAAGCTACTTATTTCCTCCACACAAAAATTAAAGACTCATAAGAATACACTGACAAAAACTTAAATAAGCATCAGTGACATATAGCTGCAATATGTACAAGGTGCATATACTACCGTGGAAGGTTAATATTATCAAAGTGTGAAGCACTTTATGGGATTACTGAATCAATATTGTGTCGTCTACTCAGTTCAGACTTTCTACTAGACTTAGCACTATCTCCCTCAATATCCATGTCTTCTGACAAGGCAGACCAAGATGTGGGGAGCCTCCTTCTGCTGGGGTAACTTTCCCTGAGAAAGTGGCAGTGTAAAATCTTGCTTCTTAGTTCCTATTGTGGGATATAATAGCTCTTGAGTACTCAGGCTCACTAAGAATGAATCCAAGGTCAAAAATATCCTATCTCAAAATCTTTGGCTACTGGCCACAAGTTTCAGACTGAGGAAGGAAGAGAAAGGGGGACAGAGGGTGGAGTTACTTGATTCAGAGTCTATTAAGTGGGAAGTTCTTTCTAGTTTAGTGGCTAATCCTCTCTGACATAACTCTGAAGCAGCCTCTTTACTCCATTCTCTAGTTATACTTGGTTGGGAGACCCACTTAGGATTTGATGTGTCATCCCATAGAATTGTGTCTTTCATCATTTAGCCAACCCACTGAAAAGGGTGAAAACAAACATGTCACTGGCCTAGCTACAATGGCAGGATTCATGACCCTGACCGAGGCTAAGCTCCATTTATATTCTATGGCACATTCTCCAGACAGAGTGAACTGGTAGACAAGTCAAGAAGGAGTTTTCTCCTTTAGGCCCCATCTCCTTGGTAACCTGCCAGTTTTATTCCTATGTATTAATCAGTCAATAAATCAATAGCCATTTATTAAATACCTTCTATGTGCTAAATACTGTGCCAAGTGCTAGGGTTACCAAAAAAAATAATAAGCAAAGGTCACTTCCTGACATCATGAGGGACTTTGTATGGGTACTGTGACCTGTAGCATCATAGAGATGCTGTGGAGACATTCTCCTCATATCTCAAATTCTTTTTCCTTCTGTGAGACTTAAATTTGCGTTCATAAAGTCATGGTATCATACAGCTTCTAATCATGTGTCATAAGATGAATTCTGACTAATTTGGTTCCAATTATTTGAAGATTAGCATTATGTAGGTCATAGTTCTGGCCCAAAAAAAAATACTAATTGTTAGTTTGGGGATTTTAAGATTGGAAGATTTTTAAAAAGACATAGCCACGATATTCTTGGGCACTGAAAATGTCATAAAGAGGTGCCATTATGAAGTTTTCAGAAATTTGTTGTAGGGGAGAGAACAACAGATTTGGAATCAAAGACTTGTTTCAAATCCTATATTGCTACTTAATAGTTTGGACAAGTCACTTAAACTCTGTTTAGATGGACCTCAGTTGTTTCATCTATAAAATGGAGTGGTTAGGTTGTGAGAACTATTGTATGGGCTACAAAAATCTGCAGGTATATTTAATTAGTCTCTAAGCAACTAGGTAGTATGTAATAGAGCACGGGGCCTGAAGTGAAGTAGAACTGAGTTCAAAATCATCTCAGACACTTATTGGCTATGTGACCTTAGGTAAATCACTCCTGTTTGCCTCTGTTTCCTTATTTGTAAAAGCAATCTAGAGAAGGAAATGACTTTGCCAAGAAAACCCTAAATGGGGTCATAAAAATCAAATACAACTGAAAAAATGACTAAACAGATGATCTTCAAGATTGATGAGCTTAAATAATAGATTGTGTAGTATCAAGTGTTTACATATCACCCCTTTTCCAAACCTATGACACTTAACACTGATGAAATGATCTCTAAGGTACCTTCCAACTCTGACATCTCATGATACTATAGTTCCATTTACACTCTTAGGAGTGTTGCATTCAGGGACATGAAGCACTGCTCCAGGAACCTGGGGGGGAGATGGCCAGGAGAAAGAAGCAAAGAGACAAAAAAGCCCAAAGAAAGAATAATCATTTTGATTGACATACCTCAGACCTTTACTAGATGTATAATACTCCACAAATTGCTTAACTTGCCTTCATCTGTGAAATTATGTTCATAAAAACACCTCTCACACAGGGTTGTTAATGAAGATCAAAGGAGACAATATGTATAAAGTATTTTGTTAACTTAAAAATGTTATAATATATAATAATGCATAAAATGTTCGTATATATGTGTGTGTGTGCAGCTCCTCTCATTATTATCCTATTTCTCATGTATTGTCTTGGCAAAAAATCCTGACAATTATATTTTATCATGATAAGCATTTTCATTGAAATATGATTGATTAGCATAATGTTCTATTCCATAAAAAGGTAGCCTTATAGTAGTAGATAAGGTGCTGGATTTGGAGTCAGAAATATCAGGAGTTCATATCAGGAGTGTAATGGAGCCAGTTTGAGCCAGCTCCTAAAAGCCAATTGTTAAATTTTCACTGTAAGAATTTATGCTTTAGAATTTGGCAAACCTCATAAAGACTTGATTCATGATTGTCTATACATAGGAAAGTGGGGAAATGTAATGCTATAGATTAAACTTAAATGTGTGTTGTGCAGTATATATATAATATACATACATACACGATTTTTTCCTGCCTAGGTAGTTGTTAAGCATTTACAGCACATTCCTGGTTCAGATTTTGCTTACACCCAGAGGCAGTGTGACCTTGGATATTTAATCACTTACTATCTCCAAACTACATCTGAGAGTTGTTAGAAGATTTTATGGAGATAATCCGTGCATTGTGTGTTACAAAATTTATAACATTACAGCTTACAGCTATGTCAGTTATATTTGCATTTTCTCCACAGATGCCTTAAGACATTTTTATTTCCTCCACAGGCTCCTTAATAGTCATTAATTGCATCAGTGTGAAATAGGGAACTGGAATGCAAGAAATTTTCACAAATGCCAAGATCTTGACTTTCATCCTGGTCATATCTGTGGGTTTCTATTAAATTTGTAAAGATAAGGGGAAAAAACTTTGAATATGCAGATGTGAGTAAACAAAATCAAACATGTAGGTAGAATAATTAAAAGAAGATCTACAAAAAGGCAAAACTAGATCAACTATTATATGTATGTTATTCTTGAAAGTAGTCTGGACCCCAATTCATTCATTTTTTAAAGGAGATTCCTTCCTGGGCGTTCCCTAGATAAATTAAGTCAGATTAAAAAAAAAAAAAAAAAAAAGAAAAGAAAAAGAAAAAGAAAAAACTACCTATGCAAGGTACTATAAAGACTACAGTTATCTTGAAGAGTATTTTATTAGGTAAAATTACAACAATTACCACAACCACCCTTCCTTTTTAAAGCACAAAAATTCTATGCAACTTGAGTCATACTAAGATCCTTTTGTAAAAACTGAAGTCAGAACTAGATGAGAGTGCTAGAGATTTGCCTTAGAGTTGGAAACATTAGATGGCACAAAAATGTAATACAAATACTCTGAAATTTAGTAGTTAAAATTCTGAAAATTAGGAGTTAAGAGGAGCAGAGCTCAGACTAGCCAAGGAAAGGAGGAGGTGGGGGAAGAGTGTTAGGAGACAAAAAAAGGAAGTTTGTTTTTGATATTGTGGAGTCCTGGATTGAAGCTTGTTCACTTCCTCTCTCTTTGCTCATTCCATAAAGAGATCACCAAGTAACCTATTCCTGATCATTCCCCTCCTCAAGGCTTTTTTTACTTTTTCTTCTGTCCTTGCTCCACTAATATCTCCACTTTCCCTTAGGAAGGTGAATAACAATACTAATGCTAATTTCTCTTCCCCACGCTTTAAAGAAAGGATCTTCTTTGGAAAGCTTTTCCTTTATTTTCCATTATTTTTTTCTATTAAAAAAAAAATTGAGTTCTAAATTCTGTCCCTTCCTTTAGCCCCCCTCTCATTAAGAAAGAAAGGAACATAATACCCTTTATAAATGTGAAATCATGCAAAATATAATTCCATATCAGCAAAAAAGAGAAAAATAAAGAAAGTGGGGGGAAAAGAACAAACTTCCATCTACATTCAAAGTTCATCAAAGTTCATCAGTCTGGTAGTAAATGGCATTTTTCATCAGGAGTCCTTGCCTTGATCAGTTAGCTAGGTGTTATTACTGTAAACAATATTCTGGCTCTATTTACATCAGTTCACATATTTCTTCTTAGTTTTTTTCAGAACTCATCCCCCTTGTCATTTCTTAAAGCACAAAATTGTTCTATCACTACCAGTCATTTCCCAAATAACGGACACTTGGGAAAGCCTCTCTGATGGAATAAAAATAGCATCCAAATCCTGTAGATTGGACAAGCTGACCTCTAGGGTTCCTTCCAATTTTGAGTTATCACTTTGATAACTAATTTTCTCTCATACCCAATCAAATTTGTCTTAATTGTTCCTTATATTATTTTCACATCATAAATCACAAAGTTAATTAGTATACTACTTGCCCCAGTTCTCTTTTCTTACCATAGTAGCTGGAATCACAAGTTATGGCTCTGAATATTAGTAAAACATATAATAAACATCTAGGAAATAAAGATGGTTCTAGAAATATCACTGTATCTGGTATCAAGAGAGTTGGGTTTTTATCTTTGTGTTTTGTGTATCTGTGTATGTATGTCATGGGCCCAGTTACTTCCAAAATGTGGGTTGCAAGTTTCTCTTTTATGAAATGAAGGGTGTGAAGTATCTAATTTTTAAGGCTTGAGAGACTTACATGAACTGATGCTGAATGAAATGAACAGAACCAGGAGATCACTATACATTTCAACAACAATTCTGTATGAGGATGTATTCTGATGGAAGTGGTTATCTTCAACAAAGACAAGAGCTAATCCAATTCCAAATGATCAATGATGGACAGAATCAGCTACACCCAGAGAAGGAACACTGGGAAATGAATGTATACTACTTGCATTTTATTTTTCTTCCCAGGTCATTTTTACCTTCTGAATCCAATTCTTCTTGTGCAACAAGAGAACTGTTCGGTTCAGCACGCATATATTGTATCTAGGATATACTGTAACATATTTAACATGTATAAATAAGACTGCCTGCCTTCTAGGGGAGGGGATGGAAGGAAAGGAAGGGAAAAGTCAGAACAGGAGTGCAAGGGATAATGTAAAAAAAAATTACCCATGCATATGTACTCTCAGTAAAAAGTTATATTAATAATAAAAAAATTAAATACATAAAAATGGGTTTAAGGAGACTGTTTCAAGTTGTGCAGGAGAGAATACTAGATTTGGAGCCAACAACACCTGGAATCAAATGTTCTGCTTTACCTCAAAAACTTGCTAAATGTGTGGCACAAAGAAACTAACTTTTCTGAGTGGATTTAATGGCTTTTAAGATGACTTCAAGCACTAAAATCTCTGATCTTATCATTCTATGACTGTTGATTATTTGTTATGCATCTTGTACTTCTAGAAGGATCAAATGGACAACTGTAGAACCCTGCTCCTGAGGGACAAATATGGAAGAACAATATGAAAGCACAGCAGAATTCTAATAGAATTGTGTCATGAGTTAAGGCAGACAGAGAATGA